>NW_011890032.1:18348-18736 GCF_000151845.1 Pteropus vampyrus
GCTCGCAGCCACTTCACGCTTTTGTGCTCAGTGTCCCTATTGGATTTCTGCTGCTCAACTCCCACGTGGCTTCCGCCATCCTCGCTGGCTCCATGTCCCCTGGAGCCGGGCCCCGGGGATGTGGGGCGGGGGCCCCAGCTGAGACAGAGGGCCTGCCTTGACCAGAGGGCCGTGTGTCTGTTTCGCTCTGTGGCCAGGTGTCCCATCATCAGCTCTGAGAAGCAGACCTCCGGCCTCCCGCCGTGGGCACTGTTTATGCGCACACGGAGTGCTGATGTGACCTCTCACCTCCGGCTCAGTAAGCGGGACCCAGAAGCTCAGGTGGGCAGCAGCTACTCAGACGCAGCCCGGGGTGTGAGGACAGGGGCCCTGCAGCCAGCTAGCCCAC
>NW_011890033.1:0-556 GCF_000151845.1 Pteropus vampyrus
CCACGTTTCTCTGAACTGGTGACAGACGTCGATAGAACTCTGTAAATGGATTTTTATGAGCTGGCCGAATTGCATTTGGTGCGATGGCCTCAATCTGATCCTGTTGATCTCTTACAAATTGAGAAATCAGGAAAAGTGATTTCGTGTAGAAGGAAGCCTAACTGTACCTGGTGGCCCTTCGTGAAAGGAGATTGAAATGAGAAACGTTGTTTAATGCGTTAGAGTTAGAACGATTTTTGTTTTGTAATCATAAAAGCGGTTCCAATAGGCTGCTTTTTTCAGGCTCTCTTCGTGCAGTTTAATCATTCAGAGCCCCAAGGGTAGGCAAATGGCGGGGTCCATTCGAGAGCGAGCAGAAAAGGGGGATGTTGTTTATAAAGAATTTATAAACAATAATAAAGCCGATTACGAGTCAGACTCCTTTCTGCCAGCACCGTGTGTGGACAGTTCTGACGGTGTCAGTGGGGATGACCCTGGGATGGACGCCGTGGACGCCCCGCCCCGGCAGCCGCTGGCCGTGACTATGAGGAGTGCCAGGGGGCACGGAGGGTGCCGA
>NW_011890033.1:1370-6691 GCF_000151845.1 Pteropus vampyrus
TCTCACACACGGTGTTGAGCAAAGGGCACGAGAGGCCGTCAGGCCAAACTAAACGTGGGCGCTCAGGGTTCGGGCAGGGGCGACCTCGTGGGCGGAGCCGTAACAGGTGTCGGGGCTTCGAGGGTGTTTCTTAACCCGCGTGCCCGGGGCCGACATCGGCATGGCAGGAATCATGCAAGTTACGGGCGTGCAGGGCGTCAGCTCAAGAAAATGAGACACATAATGAAGAGGACCGAGGGGAGCCTGTGCCCAAGGGCGGGGGCAGAGGAGGCTGCAGAGGAAGCGGGGGGCGTCACGTGGCAGCGTGAGCACGGGCAGGAGCTGGGGGACAGGGAGGCTAAGAGCGGAGACAGGACCAGTGATGCTTCACGCCTCACGAAGGACCAGCGAGAGGGACTGAGAAGTATCAGTTATCCGTGGCCTAGGCGGCCACACGCGGCCTCGCCATGCGGTCTGGGCGACGTAGCCACCGACACCCAGGGGACTTTCAGAAGTAGGGAGGAGGCAAGAAGCCGGGGCCATCAGCTCTGCCGGCCTTTTCAAGGAGGGTGCCGTGCTCGGGGGCAGAGGGAGCACGGAAGGCGGTGCGGGCGGAGGGCGAGATGCCCATCGGGCAAAGCCCAGGGCCTCCCATCTGCTGTCGGGAAGGGGCCACCGGCGGCTCGAGGAGTGGCCACTGAACCCAGACATCAGGAAGAGTGGGGCCCAGGGCTGTGGGCCCGGCCCAGGAGGGGCCAGAGGCGGATGTGAACTGAGAGGCACCTGCGGCGAGGGGCCGGGGCTCGGGTTTTTATTATAAACCGTTGGAGAATGTGACGCCAGCAATTAGATGGAGTGGACTCCCCCTTCGAGACTTGCTGTGGATGGAGCGGCACCCCCAGCCTCACCCGGCTGTCTCAGGGTGGGTTGGGGTCCCCTGCTGCCTCGCGGTCACTAGCGGACGGGCAGGCTCAGCAGGGCACGAGGCGGACCTCCCTCGCGGTGACCAGTAGCATCTGAGAGCAAACCCGAGCCCCACGGGCATGCGCCTCGCCCTCCACGGTGCTTGCTCCCCAGAATGGAACGCATTCCTAGTGACGGGGGCCTGGGGGTCAGCATTCTCTTATTTGCATATGTTGCCCAGAAATTTGTGGGTTTAAAGACCAAAAAGAGGGTGAAAGGAGCCCAGAAACCAGCCCCAGCCCCAGCCCCAGGAGGGAAGTGACTCCAACCCGACAAGGAAATGGTTCTTCACCCTCACCTTCTCCCCTTTGCTCTGAGATGCTTGACGTCACGAGACGGCCCACTACATCATTTCCAGGAATAATTATTTATGGAAAAGTCGCCTGACTTGAGAAATTTAGGTACTGGCCTATATCATGATGCATTATCATTCATGAGCTGCCCAGAAACGTAGCTCTGAGCTGACGCCTGGGAAGACATTGGGGTGCCACGTCCGGTGTCTGGACGTCCAAACCAGCAGCTTAAAAAGTCATGGGAGATGTTGCCTATCATCGCATGGTCTTAAAGAAAACGGTTTTTGTGTTTCTTTCAGGTGTCGCCCATTTAATGTGGTTTGAAAGACTCTATGTTTGGCTTCAGTGTTTCGAAAAATATGTCTTGTACCCAGCCATAATTTTGAATGCCGTCACGATTGATGCATTTTCAATAAGTAACTACCAGCGGCTCCGAACCCAGTAAGTGGATAACGGTTTATTCTCATAGCGATGGGGGTCACACCGTTTGCAGAACCTAGTGGCTTTTTTCTGCAGAGCCTGTAGCAGAAGGCTCTTCCGTGGTCATCGTTTACGTAAACGGGCCAGAGTTGGCGGGTACGGCGGGGCGACTGGGGTGCAGAGGAAGTTCTCCGCCTGAAGCGATGCCGTGAGTGAAGGCCAGCAGATTAGAAAAACGCTGTGCAGACGCCCCGTCCGTGAACCCAACATGATGGCAGAAGCCCCGCGGGACCCGCGTGTCCCCGAGTCCCCGCCGTCGTGCTCGGAGCTTGGCGAAGTGCCCGCGTCACCTCCTTTTTTAGCAAGCACTCTAGGTAGCTCGTAAATCACTGTCACTGTTCTCTCTCCGATTATCGGGAGAAATGTCACAATTTAACAAATGGGGCCCGGGGACTTCATGCCATCAGGATGCGCACGTGTTTGCGAAGCGTTAGCAACGTGCAGTTGAGCTGTGGGTTTCTCATGTTAAAATTAACGCTGAACGTACAAATGGAAATCTACTGGGTAATTTGCGGATTTGTCTTTTTAACAAAAGGTTAAAGTTTCTGGTCGAATGAAGTCCTTAGAATAGGAGGTTTGCTTATTAGTCACGCTGCTTAAGGGCGACGTGCCCCAGTCAGCCTGGAGCTTAGTCCCGAGCAGGCGGGTTCAGCTGCTGTTCCTTCCACGGTGACATGAGGACAAGTGAATAACTGGTCGCCAAGACCGAGCCAGCGAAGACCGAAGGCTTCGCGTCCCGGACTTGGAGTCGCCCGCGGTCACACGGGGCAGACGTTCGAGGGAAGGGCCCTGGAAGCCGCCTACTGGCCTACACCCGTGTCATGGAGGCCAGAGCAGCGAGTCCATGCCTTCCGTACTGAAAACCCCGGACTTCAGGTCCAGGGATGAAAAGTAGTCTCACTGGATAAAGGGGGCCGATGACGGCACCGCAGGCCCCTTACGTGGTCTGGGTGGGGCCCAGTCCGGGAGGTGACCCTGCGTCTGCAGTGTCCAGTGCTTCTCCTCGTGGCAGGCATTTCTCATACGGTACGATCCTGGCTGACCCCCCGATGACCTCCTGGGACAAGGCAGAGCCTCAGTTTCTAGAATGAGGGCGCTCAGTGAAAACCAAGGTAGCGACAAGGGCACCATGCTGCCGGGGGACCGAGCCGGAGGTTGGCAAGCTCTTCCTGCCGGCCATCCTGCAGGTCTGGCTGTTGGCGGAGGACGGACACCGGGTTTGGGAACTAGGCAGTTTGGAGAGAGTCATATTGGTCCGTAACGCATGCGATTTTTTCCCAGGCACTAAAATCAGAAAGTAGCACCTTACCTGTGTCCCACCAGATACTCTCAACTCTCAGGTGATACCAACAGAATTATATTTCCCAGAGCCCAAAGCTGGTGGTGACGCATTATACTCTTGAGGCGTTCATCTCAAGACTTCAACAAACCCTCGAGATTTCCAGCACTCCACCGGCCCAGCTGCTCTCAAACAGGGCAGCGGGAGAGTGTGCGTCGGCCTCACCCAGAGACCTGTTTCTAACTCGACGAGCCCCCTCCGTTGAGAGCCACTGGACCAGGCGGTCAGATAGGGCCCCCTCGGTAGCAGGCACTGTCCTTAGTCACCTTCCAATCCCATAACACTAGTAAGTGGTAGAAGGGTGGATGGCTGGCTGGTCGAGCGAGGAGACCATAATATCTCGTTAGGTGTTTATCTTTCCCAGTGTGATCTAAATGGATGCTTTGCCCCAAGCGGCTCACCGTTCACCGATGAAGACTCCGCAGAACCTTCAGCTACGAACCATGGGCTAGAAGCACCCGTCGCAGGGTCACAGTGGCCAGGCCTTCAGTCCTCACCCCCCCGTCCTCTCCGGTCGTCACCATGGAACTCAGCAGGCACGCTGTCCTTCAAAGCATCGTCACAGAAGACAGAAGAGTCAGAGTTAACCCTCACCCAGATTCAGCCCGAATAACCCAGAAAATCACCCATCTCCCCTGAAAACTGAACTCTCCCTCGTCTTCCGACGCTCGCTGTTGGGGTCCCTCCGAGGGCTTTGGCAGTCCCCCAGCATTCCTGTACCCTGGGCCACTGTCAGAGGCAGCCGATCCGCAGTCGGGCTCGATTGCGTGTTCTCATGGCGAGCCTAGGGAAGGCAGGTCACAGGCCGGAGCCCCGAGGGTTTGATGCGAGGCTGCAGGCAAAACTCCGCTCCCCAGACTGCAGGTGGGCAGGGCCCGTGTCCCCGAAGGGCCTCGAGCACCCCTCCCTCCGGGCACCCGGGGCAGAGCGGGGAAGGACTAAAGGCTTGTAAGTGTCAGACGGGCAAACAGCATTGCCAGCGTTAGATCCTTTTCATGACAGAAGCGACAATTTCGCACCGGATACGTGCAAAGACTTTGAAAGCGCCTTTCAAATGCCCTCATCTTGGGATGAAGTCATAACAATGCCGGGAAGGGTCCAGAGCCCCATCCTGTCCTCCACCCCCACCCCCCGGCTCGGGGGCATTGGGGCACAGCCCAGTTGTCTGCATTTAGCCAGAAAAAGGGGACCTCTCTCCGAGTGTCGCCGTTCCCCCGAAAGCTCCCACGCCCGCCTTTTTTTCGAGTCCCCAGAGAGGAAGTTACAGTCGGGGGGATGTGGTCCAAATGCGCAGAGCCCTCCTGCAGAAGGACGTCCCCTCCGGCAGTCACGCTCTGCCAGACCGTCCGGACCAATGCCCTTGGCCGCGCAGTCTCTGGCGGGTCGGCCGTTCCCCGATGGCCTCTGCCGTGGGAACAATGTCAGCGCCAGAACTTTGGCAGAAAGGAAGGGAGGCCAGGAGTGCGCGCTCACCGGGCGGGCCAGCCTGCGGAAAGACGGAAAGACGCTAGACGTTGACACGTGAGAGATGGCTTCGCCTAGGGGCCACGGGGACCTGTTCTCAGAATTTAGTACTGACCGCGATGTCGTCACCACTTCACTAAAGTTCTTCTCGTTAAAGGCACGCGCTGAGCAGACCTGGCGGGGACAGCATGCTCTCTGATTCCTCACTGGCCCGCGGAACCTGTCACTGCACGTGTCCCTCGATAAGCTCCAAGGGGGCTCCGTGTCCTTGCCGAAGGACAGGGGACAGCGGAAAGCATGCGGTAGAGAGGAGCCTCCTCTAGCGGCAGGGCCCATGCTCAAGGGTCTGTCCCTTGTCCCCGAGCCTCAGTCCTGGCTCTGCCCCGTGAGCCTGTCCGTCCACGAGCGACTCGAGCTCCGAGGCTCGGTTTCCTCCTCCGTCCGGAGGAGCCAGCCTCGTGGGCCTGCGAAGGGCCGATGGCACAGCACGCACTGGAGGAACGCCGGCCGCGTCGGTCACCGGGTGCTTTGCCGCCACCATTGACCCCTCCTCCTCCCCTCTCCAACAGCTGGTACGTCTTCCTGGTGACCATGGCCAGCATGAAGCTGCTGCGGGCGTCCTTCTGCAACCCGGCTCACCAGTTCGTGCACTTGACCTTCACCGTGCTGTTTTTCCATTTTGACTACAAAGATATTTCCGAGAGTTTCCTGCTGGATTTCTTCATGGTGTCCATTTTATCTAGCAAGGCAAGTCAATCCGCCGTTTTCTCCATTTTAAAGTTGAAAAGGTACGTTGCTCAGCA
>NW_011890033.1:8017-9358 GCF_000151845.1 Pteropus vampyrus
AAAAAAAAAAAAACAAGTGAGACAAAAGCTAGAAAAATAAGCACACGGTGCAGAGTCGGTCCCGACACGTCCCCAGGTCCCTCCAGGGCCTGCTCGCTTTCATCTCAAGAGGGCTGGCAGCAGTGCACTTTCTAGAATGAGAAACAAGATCTGATTCCCAGACCAAAAGAAAAACAAAAAAACAAAACAAAAAAAAAACAAAAAAAACAGAGTTAAAGAAAGCGACGGCATTTGAGATCTTCCTGGAAAAAAAGCCAGTGCCGATTAGTGACAGCGGCAGAGGGGCCGGCGGGGGAGCCACCGCGACGCTTCCCGTGCAGACGCCGCCCGCGGAGCCCGGCTGGTGCTTTCCGTCCACCTTCCTCATTTCCCTGTGTCTGCAAACAATGGTCTGTGTCGGTGTCTGTCCTGGAGGCGCGCGTGGCACGAAACGTTCGTTGTTCGGTAGCCGCGTCGGGGCCCTGCTCGTGGCAGGCGCTGGCACCAACGGCTACAGAGA
The DNA here is from genome assembly GCF_000151845.1 of Pteropus vampyrus. Taxonomy (NCBI): domain Eukaryota; kingdom Metazoa; phylum Chordata; class Mammalia; order Chiroptera; family Pteropodidae; genus Pteropus; species Pteropus vampyrus. Next base: position 8,517 of record NW_011890033.1, read on the forward strand.
TCCCTAAGCCGCCCCCCGTCCCCCACCCTGCTCCTGTTCTGCTAAACGGGAAGTCGTGTTCGTTAGCCTGGCAGCCCACCTCGCAGAAGGGCCGAGGATGAACGCAAGACGACGGAAGGGCATCCGGTCTCCTCGGAAGAAAGAAACGACGTGACTATGAGACTCGTTTGAAGTCGGTGGCCCGTAATCCTTCAGCCTTTATGGCAAAAAGAGGGGAGACACGCATGGGGGAGAGGGTCTACAAAGCGAGAGCAAAGCTCCTCGAGGCCAGGGAACGGAATAGCTGCAGCCTCCAGCCCCCGCCACCCGCGTGAGTCCCTGCCTCCCTGGTCCCCGAGTCCCCTGAGGCATGGAAGACCCCTTGCATGAAGGCCTCTTCGGTCTGCCACGCGAGTGAAAATGAGAAATAATGAGTTGGAGGGCCAGAGCCTGACGGGAAGGGTTCAGTGCCGCCCGAGCGTTGGCATTGGGGGGCGGGAGGTTCCTCGCGGGGGCATCCGGGGCTGGGGACGGGGAGGGGAGAAGGGCCCCTGCACGTCCCATCCCGAGAGGGGTGGCGCTCCAGTCACACACCCCCGGGGGCGTCAGACCACCCTTCCTCGCCCGCTCGCCTCGTCTCTCTCTCTTCTGCTCATTAGCCGTTCTGCTCTTTCAAGAATCAATTAATGTAATTAACTTCTAACATCTCTAGGGGACACAAGGCACGCTCCACGTGACGAGGCTCGGTCGCGGGACATACTCGTTTGCGATTGAAACGAGGATGACAGACGTCCTTTCCCGCTCTCCCGCGGGTCCTGAAAATGTTCTTGGCAAACATCCTCTTCTGAAATTTTTAGTAATTT
>NW_011890033.1:10633-15260 GCF_000151845.1 Pteropus vampyrus
CGAGGTTCGGCGGCCAGGTCAGTGAGGCCTGGGCTGCTTGTCCGCGCCTGAGCCCCAACCGAACCACGGGACCGGGGTCAGGGAGGGAGGACGGGGGTGGGGGGCGGCGTGAGGTGTCGGATGCGACGTCACTGCTCCGACGGGCTCCGCAGTCACCCACGTCCAGTCTGTGCAGCTTTTCCTCTCTGGAACGAGGAGGGTGACACCTGCCCTCTCCGCGCGTGGGAGCGGATGCTGGACGTCCCCCGAACACAGCCCCGGCCTCGTCCCTGCTCACAGCCCCGACATGGCCCCCGAGTCCTGCAGGGCAGAGGCCGGATCCCTGGCGGTGGCCACAGGCTGACCAGCGCCCGCCGTCCCGGCAGCTCCGCCCTCTGCCAGCACCTGCTGCTGGACTCAGGGTCCCCAGCGCCCCCACCGCGGACGGATGCCCCGGCTCCAGACCCCTGCCCCTGTTGCCTCGGCCTGAAGGTGCCCCTCCCCACAATCGGCCCTCAGGGGACCTGCCCACCGCCCGTGCCCCTCCCCTCTATGCACCCCCGTGTCCAGAAACGAAGAACACTATCCGCACGCCCGTGTCCCCTAGAGAACTGGGACCTCGTCGAGTGGCGGCCTCCTGCGTCCTGCAGCAGCTGACAGATGCAGACGCGGGGCCCTGAGCTGCCTCGTGCAGTTAACTGAATCCGGGCGAGAGCTTGGACGTGGAAATCTGCTTTTTGAGAAACGAAGTCTGAGCTTGGATGCGGGGGCTGCGTGACGTTCTGTTATTCTTGGGGGTGACGATTCACAGCGGGGGTGGGGTGCGCGGGAGGACGGAGGTTTCAGATGGAGTGTGTGGGTCACTCCGAATGTCCGCCTTGGGCTCCTCGCGGTGTGTGTTCGGTTTTCTGGGCCTCCGGCGGATCTTGTTTAGTGACTTCGCCACTGCCCGCTGTCCTGGTCACTCCTGGCTGCAGAGCTGGCCACCTGGCTGTGCCCTGTGCTCTGCGGTCAGCCAGGCTCCTCCCGCGGAACCGAGAGGGGAGAACACAGTCCGCGTCTAGGCGTGGGTTTGTCTGCCCGGTGGTGACGCGCCGATGCGTCCAGCTGGCCGGCTCATGACATGTGGCCACAGCCGCGACTCCGCTCTGAACGGTGCCATGTAACTGCGGGAAATGCCCGCCCCGCCCCGAACACCCTTCAGGCAGGATGCGGAGCCCGCCTGTCACCCTCCCGCCTTCCACGCCCAGGTGAGGCGCCCACGCTCCCCGAGGCGGGTTCACCGCACGGGCGGCCACGAGTCACCTCCCGGGAAGGGACGGAAGGCTGCAGGCGTGCCGGCGGCTCCCGCACACCTCCGCCTGCAAAGCGGGGGGCAGTCCCCCCACTCGACGTCAAGCCTGGCGTGAAAGTTACACCCTCTTTTCTTCATTTCCTCCTCTATTCTCATGCCGAAATGTACTTAATAAACACGTGGGTTGAGTCACGTCGTTCAAAGGTCCACGTAGACCAACGTGTCGCTGCTAATGTGTCAACGAGGTGTTTATGGGCTCCCATATTTTTAAAAGTCCGGGGCTTTCTCTCCTGACGGAGGCTGCTCCTGGCCAGCGTCCCGGTCCCTCCCCCCAGGGACAGCGGCCACGCGCCCTCGGCGAGACCAAAAGCTGAAGAGCTCGAGTCTCAGCGGAGACAGAAAGCGCTGCGCGTTGCAGGCAAAAAGCCACATGAGTGGCTTCAGGGGGTCCAGGGGCGGGGACACCTCCAGACGCCCCGCCGACGGAGTTCTGCAGACCTTATTACTCAGCAGCCGGGAGCCCTCGTCCGAGCCTTCCTTAAGATGCTTCTAGAACAGAGGGATCAATTTGGCTGTGAGACGGGAGACGTCTTCTGTGCGAGGCCGACCACTGGCACTCGTCACCCTTTGCCGGATGGAGGCTCCCGGTTCCTACAGGAGTAGGAGCGTGTGTCCTCGGCCAGGTGCGCACACTTAGGCCGAGGTCCACGAGGTCACCGGCTGCCCCGCCCTTGCTTTCCTGAGCGACCTGCTGGTGAAGCACCTCGAGAGGACCAAACCACGGTGCTTCTGCCTCAGGTGGAGAAAGGCCGCTGACCAGACCCAGTAAGTTTAAAACACCCAGGAAGGAGGAGGGGAAATGCCTCTCTCGTCAGGAAAATCAGCGGCCATCGCAAAGATCGGGCAAGTGACTGAACATCAGCAAGTGACAAGAAACATGCCACTGAGTGCGTCAGCCGCGGGTCTGTCCCTCGAAGAGTCGGGAAACACCTGAGGCTTTTTCCACTGGTCGTTTGACAGTTTGGAAAACGACATAGCACTTACACTTACTCATCTGCTGGAGCAGCGGTCCCCAACCTTTGTGGCACCAGGGACCGGGGCCCTAGGAGCATCTGACACCCGATGATCTGAGGCAAGGCCGAGGCGGCGCCCAGTGCCTGCTGCCGTGCGCATGCGCCGCAGTGGAGGACGTGGAGGAGACAGACGTGTAATGAACGCTTTTGAAAACACGTCGTTAAGGGCTGTTCGTAAAATAACCGGTATTTATTGAGCGCTTATATGCTGAGTCCTGAGCTAAAAATGTATACGCGTTATGTCACTGTTCACAATACGTTTCCGAAGCAGGTGCCACGACCATTCCCGCTTTGCAGATGAGAAATCTCAGTGGAACGAAGCTTGTCTGAGCTAGAGAGGGGCAGAGGGAGGCAAGAAGCCAGGTCCGTCTAACTGCAAAGCCCATCCTCGTCATCGGGATGCTGGTCTGCCGCTCACAGGGTCGCCCCAGCCCACGCTTAGCTGCTGCCAGTTCATCGCATCTTCTGGCCAAACTTTTTCTAGCAGAGTCTGGCCACACCTGCCCCGGAGGAGCGAGCACTTATTGTCTCCCCGCTCCCGAAGGTGCCTGTCTCTCCTTTGGTCGTGGGCTAGGGGGCTGCTCTCCAACCCAGTTCTCCAGTGGGTTAGAAAAACAGTCTTGAACTTGAAATGAATCTGTAAGGGTGGGAGCAATGCTCTTCTCAGCTTGGTATGTCCCAGAGAAGAAGCCCGAAGCCCTTTGAACTACTTTTTAATTCTGCATGAAGGTTTGATCGGTTTGGTATATTAGTCAGAACCTTCTGATGGCAAGTGACAAAACCTCAAAGTTGGAACTCTGTCGCTTTAGCGAGGTGGAGTGCCCCAGGGTGGACCTCGCTTGAGTCCTAGCCACGCCGGAAGCAAACGGCGTTAGCGGGCGCTGTCCTCTGTGCTCTCGCTCCTGCTCGTTTGGCTGGATTCTGCTCAGCTCCATGCTCCGTGCGACTTCCATACTGGGACGAGAGAGCCGCCAGACGCCCCACCTCCATAACATCCTGTGCTTGTTATCTGCACCCCGGGATCTGCTTGCCCCCGCATCAGTGGTCATGTACCGAGGGGGGTGTCACGGTGGCCGGCCCCGTGGGGGCCGTGTGCCCGCTCAGTGGTCTAGGTCGGGGGAGAGTGCTGTATCAACGGCCCCTGCACTGGCTTTGTGTGATGATCTCTTAGACAAGCGGGTGACTTTTTTTTCAGCTATGGTTTTAAATTAACTTTTGTAGCCCAGGTGTCTCTCGGCGGTGTAGTGACTCATAGGCCATCTAGCCAGACGACGGAGCAATGCAGCTAATTAGACGTGCGGGAGAGACTTTATGGCAGCGTTAAAGATGTCCGTGATAGATGAGGTAGGGAACCTAGGTTTCAGAATAGTGTATGCTGCTACTCGATTTAGATTAAAGGGACACACACGCACGTGTGCACACACACACACACACGCATCCACATGCATGTGCACACATGCACACACACATACACATGCACCTACATACATGCACACAGGCACACAACACACATGCACATGCACACCCGCAACACACCGTGTGTGCATACGCTCACACACGCGCACACATGTTCGTGCACACATGTGCACATGCACATATGTGTGATATGTGCGCCGGCACACATGTGTGATATGTGTGCGTGTACATGCATGTGCGCACACACGGTTGCACATGTGCATATGCAGAGAATTCCGGGAAGGACACCTCGACCATCCATCATCTGTGGCTGGTACTGGAGGTAGGTCCGCATGAGGTGGGTAACAAGAACTTTCACTTTACAATTTATGCAATTCTGAACTATATGGAATCTTGAAAGTGAGACTGTATTATTGTATTTGTACTAAACGAATTTCGAAAGGGTGGTTACTTAAAGCAGAAAGCTTCTGTGACGTGGCCGTCGCTGTCCGAATGCTCTCGTTTTCACGTGTACTACGCCGAAGAAGTGTTTGCACAGGAATGAAACCTCAGGGGAGAACGTAACTGAGGTATCTGGGGGGTGCGTGGGGGCGGGGCGGACGGGAAGCCACTCGGAAGCTGGAGGAGGAGCTGCCACGTGGCTGCAGATGTTGGCATGATTCGCCCCACTTACTCAAATGCTGCACGGGTAAAAGCAGGAAGCTTTGAACTTGGCCCTCACAGCCCTTTCCAGAGGCAGCTCGTGCCACCCACAGGATTATAAGGGGCCCGGGAAGGAAGCCCCCAAGAACAGAATCCAGAAAGCTGCCTCTTCTCCACAGGGAAGAAAAGGGTAAATAAAATCTAAAGAAGATGGGGAAACTGT
>NW_011890034.1:0-2958 GCF_000151845.1 Pteropus vampyrus
GGGCGGCAAGCAGGCCCCGTGCCCTGACGGCCCAGGAGGCCCCAGGCCAGCACTGAGCGGCAGAGATGCCACTCCTGCCATGTCATCGGGAAGCAGGAAGTCAGCTCCGTGGGCCCGAGTGGCAGGAGTCACCGGATGTCTCAAAGTCCAAGCCTGTGACTCTGCACTTTGCTAGCAGGAGGGGCTGTTCCCGGGCCTGGTCACCCCTATTCTAGAAATGGTTTTGGCACCGAGTATGCACGTCCTCGTCCACAGCAAGGCCATTCGGGACACAGGATGTCTGTGCGGGGTCCCCAGCAAGGCAGAGGGCAGAGGACACGGGAGGCCAGGAGAGCCCAGGCCAGGGCCCCGGGAGCCGGCACTGTGGTCCCAGTGTGGCAGGCTGCCCATTGCCACGCGGTCCCCTGCACAGACTGGGCTCGCCCGTGTGGCTGTCAGGGCCGACAGCGGCAGGCGTGGCTGCAGGCGGACTTTCCTCCTGACAAGCCCCTGGCAACTGCTCCAGGCCTCGGCCAGGACAAAGTGACTTCCCTCCGCCTCCTGAAGGCGGCAGAGGCTGAGCCTGTGGAGAGCTGGTGGAGCTCACGGCAGGTTGTGAGACCCCCAGCCCCGCCGGTGCCCCTGGGGCCCAGGGCCAGCTGCAGGCTCTGCGCCCAGGGTCCACACAGCCCAGAGTCACCCGTCCCTGTGCCTGGGCTGCCCAGCACTGCAGGACCCCAGCGAGGTAAGCAGTGGTCAGGTCAAAGGCCACCATGCTGGAGAAGGAACAGACAGCAAGGTCAACACACGCTTCTGAGTGGGCTCCACCCCCACGCCTGAACCCGGTCAGAGGCAGACAGCGGGTTTCGTGGGGACATCGGGACCAACGTGTGCACACACAGGGTGGACGCCCGGCCTCCGGGTGCACCCCCACCTGGGCCCAGCAGGTCAACACCCCCTCCACGGAGCACAGCCTGCACCCCTCTGCCTGGCCACGGCACACAAACTCGGGTCTGGGCCCACAGAGGCCACTGGGTGCCTGATGCCCACACCCAGCACGGCCTGGGCAGCTCTGGCGTTCACGCCCTCAGGGACAGGCCCAGTTACCTCGGCCGCTGGCCATCACTGCGACCCCCAGATCGCACACCACCCTGAGATCGCCCTCAGCAGGCAGGGCGTCGACGGCATCCGACCTGCAGGCTCCGTCCGCTCATGTGTCCCGCTGCACACGGTCCAGCAATGCCCGGCAGGAAGGGGTGTCTAATGGCCAAGTTCGGGTCGGGGAGTCTGTGTGCTGTTAGTACTCGCCCCACGAGTCCTCTGCGGGTCACCTGCTCACACTCAGAACCGAGCGAGACCTCGTGGTTCTGACTGGCTAAAGTGTGCACAGCTGACGGCCACGCACAGACGGCTCTGGGGACTGCTGGGGACGAGGGTGGGGACGGGGGCTGCTCTTACCAGGACAAGCCCTGTTTACGTCCCTCTAATGGGGTCGGAGAGTTTGAGCACCAGAGGACCTGGAGGACACGTGTCGACACCCTGCCCCGGAAGCAGACAGCAGGAGAAGGGGCAAAGTGACCTCACCAGCAGGCACAGGGCACCGCGGTCCCCGCCCACTCTGCCCCGACTCGAGGTAACTTCTCTGGGTGGTCCATGGTTGCCTATTCCGCCGTTTGAGTTTCACCCTTCGCCAGGCTCCGGAGTCGGCTGGGAACTCACGCTGGCCTGCACAGGCCCAGGGAGCAGGGAGCAGTGAGGTGTGGGCACGCGGCCACCTCGAGTCATCCTGGGAGCCGCCTGGCTCTGCTCGGAGGCCCCACACTGACCCGTTACAGCAACGGCAGGAAGCCGTCTAACGTCCCTGGACACCCCCAGCCCAGGGGTCTCTTTGCTCACTCTCTAGGGCCAGACACTCTGGGCTCTGCGTTCTGGACCCCCAGTGTCTGACTGTCACGGCTGCGGGGACCACCTGCCCGCCCCCTCCGCTGCCGTGGTTACCAAGTGCGTAGAAATGAACACGGTGTGGATCGGGCCCGCGCCTGGGCCGCGTCTGCCTCCCGTGCTGGCCCGTCACCCCTGAGGGACGAGGCTGGCTAGAGCGACTGGGCGTGAAGCCCCTCGGCCCCTCGTGGCCCGCGTGGGGCCTGCCCGTCAGGAGCCCCACAGTGCGACCAGCTCCCCCGCAGCTGTGTCGTCCGCTCAAGCCACGGGACGCTGCGCTCCGTTAACTGCTGCTGGCGTCCGGCGAACGTTTCGTCCTTAGCCGACTGGGCGTCATGAATGACACGGAGATGACTGACTGAGCGCGGAGAGCAGGGACTGTCCCCTCCGAGCCCGACCGTGCCATGCGTCTAGGTGGGCAGCATTCTCGGGAGCCGCCGCTGCTGGCCTCCACCCCACGCTCCCGCCCACGTGGGCCCGCAAGCCCTGGTCAGTCAGGGTCCACAACGAGGGACCCCCGACCACACCCGCTCTGATGTCTAAAGGCGACAGGACCCAGGAGCGTCCACCGAGGCCACGCCCCAGAGCACATCTATCCAGCCGAGTCGCTCAGCGCCCCGTCTGCGAGGTCAGGACCTGAAGGCGCACGGCGGGCCGCCCCCAGCCTTAACGGGGCCCCTCCGCCTCCCAAGGGGAACGAGGGCCTCGCCTGGCCAGGTAGGCGGCCATCCAGCAGGAAGCTGGCGCTGCATCCACAGGCTCAGGCCATGGCGCCCACTGCCAACGCCTGTGCCTCCCTGGGGACTCGCGAAACCCTATTGTCCCTCCCAACAAAAAGGAATACTTTTTGTCGTCTTTTCCTACTTTTCTCAAGACTTCATTTTCCTAGGCAGTCTCAGAGTCACAGAAAAGTCGAGGGAGAGGAACGGGGCGCCCCAAACGCCCGCTCCCCATCATCTGCGAGCCCGCCGGAGTGGGGCGCGCGTCGCCCCTTAGGAGCCGGCATCGACACGTCGTCACTCAGAGTCCGGAGGGGAC
>NW_011890034.1:3771-4288 GCF_000151845.1 Pteropus vampyrus
TCCAGCCGAGTCGCTCAGCGCCCCGTCTGCGAGGTCAGGACCTGAAGGCGCACGGCGGGCCGCCCCCAGCCTTAACGGGGCCCCTCCACCTCCCAAGGGGGCCGAGGGCCTCGCCTGGCCAGGTAGGCGGCCGTCCAGCAGGAAGCTGGCGCTGCATCCACAGGCTCAGGCCACGGCGCCCACCGCCAACGCCTGTGCCTCCCTGGGGACTCGTGAAACCCTATTGTCCCTCCCAACAAAAAGGGATCTTTTTGTCGTCTTTTCCTACTTTTCTCAAGACTTCATTTTCCTAGGCAGTCTCAGAGTCACAGAAAAGTCGAGGGAGAGGAACGGGGGGCCCCAAACGCCCGCTCCCCATCATCTGCGAGCCCGCCGGAGTGGGGCGTGCGTCGCCCCTTAGGAGCCGGCATCGACACGTCGTCACTCAGAGTCCGGAGGGGACGTGGCGTCCGCTCTCGGTGTCGCACATGCCGTGGGTGTGGACGGACGCTCGCCGCACACACCCAGTGGCCGTCAC
>NW_011890034.1:4338-5191 GCF_000151845.1 Pteropus vampyrus
GCATGCTGCCTGAAGGAGGGGGCCCCCAGAGTGGCTGCGGCACAGCAGCCACTCAGCCACTTACTTCTGAGGGCCGTGAAGGACACTCTCTGGCCGCCACTGGGCGACGAGTTTCCAATTTTCCGGCATGGTTCCGGGAAGCCGGCAGAACAGAGGGCGGTGAAGGTGACACTTGAAAGGGCCCCAGGGCGTGGTGGCCCCACCCGGCCCCCAGAGCACAGACCCAGGCAGCTGGGCCCAGCCCTGCTCCACCCACCTCTCCCATGTCCCGCCAGACAGCCCCAGACCGCCCCGGCGGGGTCAGCGTGGCTCTGACCCCACAGCAGCCCCTCCACCTCTACACCCCGATCCCGGCAACTTCGTGGGCGCTCGAAGGCAGGGCTGGCTCCGAGGCCTCCAGTTCTTCCTGAATCTGGAGGCTGCCAGCCAGACTCCAGCCCTGGCTTCTGCTTAGGAATCTGAGGAAAAGGGCCAACCCATAAGAGCGTCAACGGCCGAATTTCCAAGCGGCAGCAGGAGCTTCGAAAGCCGGCCCTCCGAGCAGCAAAACCGCCTCTCCTCCAGGACGTCCTCCTGGATTCTTGCTGGAAGAAACGCCCCCAGGAGCGAACATGGCAGCGAAGCTTCGTCCACTTCTGCGGACGGGGGCTGCCCTGCCCACGCAGGCCCCGGCACAGCGGGAGAGAGGCGGTCTGCCTGTCAGGCGCACAGCGTAGACCCCTGGGCGGCCGCAGGCTCGGGAGCTCCTACGGTCCCCGGCACACACCACGCGGCCCGCAGACAAAGCCCAGCTGCCCCACACTGCCCGGTCCCTTATTGTCACTGGCTTCCCACCCCGTTTGCTCCGCCTGAT
>NW_011890034.1:5241-5566 GCF_000151845.1 Pteropus vampyrus
CCGCCTGTGTGGGAGGCGTCTATCAGGGCGAAGTGTCCATCAGGGTCTCTGGCCCATCCTTAAAGTGGATCGTTGCCTTTCTCATTGTTGAGCTTCAGGAATTCCTTGTGTGTTTACCAGACGTGTCTTTTGCAAATGTTTTCTCCCGGCCGGCGGCTGGCCTTCTTCTTCTCTTGAAAGCGGCTTTTGCAGAGCAGACGCGCTCGGTTTGAACGGGGTCCGGCTCACCCGTTGTTTCTCTCGTGGGTCGCGCTTCTGGCGTCCGATCTGCAGAGTCATTCCACGCCCGAGGGCATCGCTCGTCCCCTGTGCATCTCGTAGGACT
>NW_011890034.1:5616-6021 GCF_000151845.1 Pteropus vampyrus
CCGCCTGATGCTATCGATGGACGGGCAAGGTGGGCTCAGGCTGGGCAGGGACGCCTGCCGTTCTCAGGCCGAGGGGCCCAGGCCAGCCTGCAGCCCCCGCGAGGGCTCCGTGGGCTCCCGGCTTCTCCCACACTGCCGTGAGCTGTTGTGGCTCCTTGTCTGCCAGGCCCAGGGAGCAGGGAAGCTGCGGGCGCGCCTGCCCGGCTCCTCCCCGGATGGGCCCCCGTGGTGCAGCCCGGGGTGCGAGCGTGGTCTCTGGGTCTGGCTCGGCCCTGCCTTCGTGCTAGTGCGTCACAGCGGGTGGCCACTTGGGGGACAGTGAGGCTCCTCGCTGTGAACGAGACCTTGCCCCAGGCAGGCGGGGGCCTGGGACTGGGGCTCCGAGCTTCCTCTCCCACATCACGT
>NW_011890034.1:6071-6590 GCF_000151845.1 Pteropus vampyrus
TCCCCTGTGCATCTCGTAGGACTCCTGCGGTTTGGCGTTTCACATCGAGGCCCCTGACCCATTCGGAGCTGATCTGGTGAAGGGCGTGAGGTCTGCGTCGAGGTTCGCTTTTCGTTCGTGGACGTCCAGCCGTCCCAGCCCCGCTGGGCGGAGAGACCGACCCTGCTCCGTTGCCTTGTCCTTGCTCCTCTGTCCGAGACCAGGGACGGCATCTCTGCGGGTCCGTTCCCGGCTCCGCGCTCATCTGTTTGTCTGTGACTCCACTGACACCGGCCGACACCGCCCGACACCGCCCGACGCGGCGTTGGCCGCTCCGGCTGCACAGAGGATCCTGGGGGCGCCGCAGGGGGCCCCGACTCCGTCCCCGTGGACACTGCCCTGGCTCCTCGGACCTTTCGCCTTCATGTGAACCGAGGGCCAGTTCGCCCCCCGCCGTGACTGGGCCAGCACGAAGGCCTGCGTAGCCCAGCCACCTCCCCCCGGCCCGCGGAGTGCGAGCTGGCGCCTGAGCCCAGCGGA
>NW_011890034.1:7062-9490 GCF_000151845.1 Pteropus vampyrus
TTATTATTAGCACCATTATTATTATCGTTATTATTATCGTGGATGAAGCGGCCGCAGCCTGGGGCAGTGGGTCAGGGAAGGTGTGGTGGGGGAGGCAGGGGGCTGGCAGCCACGGAGCAGGACAGCGGCCTGGGACCAACGGCCTGAGCCCAGGCTGGCTGGGCCTCAGAGGCGGGGGGGAGGGGCTTCCGTGGGGTGGCCCCCAGCTCCGCCGCTCTCGGGGGGTGCCCGACAGGCCTTCGGCACAGCTCTCAGGCGGGGGCGGGCTGGGATGGGAGCAGGGGCCGGCCGCCCTGTGGCCTGAGAGCCGAGAGCCAGGCGGCCACCCCGTGGCTGGTGGTCCAGGCGCGGCTGCCGAGGGCGGGTGCTGCACAGACACTCGTCGGGCGCGAGTTAATGTGTAATTCCGCACCCCGTGCGTGCCGTGGGCGTCTCTCCAGCTCAGCTATTGTGTGATAAGAATTTAATGAGGAGAAGGAAAGAAAAGCACTGATAACAGCCTTTTCTCACCTGAGAGGCACCAAGGTCACGGGCGGTGCCGGGAGAGGGCGCAGAGTCCGCTCCCCACTCCCCGGCCGCCCCTGCACCCCCCCCACACACCCATCCCAGCCTTCACGGGGCCTTCGGGGCGACACCTCCGCACCCGTCTTCATGGAAAGTTTCGGGGTGGGGGGCTAGTTTACTGCCGTCTTGGGCTACTTTTACCACAGGCCGCAGCCCTGCTGAGGGGCTTGTCCACACGGGGCGTCCGAGGGGCCCAGGCCGTCCCGGCTCCGTGCGCTCGCCCTTCTCGGCGTCAGACAGCAGTCCAGGGAGGGCAAGGTCAGGGGTGGTGACTGTGGAGTCACACAGTCCCGAACAGGCAGTTCCCTTCCCGCAGGCAGGTTGAGGTGGCAGGCAGGGCAGAGCACAGGCATGTGGGGCTTCAGGCGAGAATGCGGAAGCCATGAACTGGGCTCACCTCTGAGCCCATCCTGCGTCTGGGGGCTGCCAGCGTGCTGACGATCACGGGCCAGCTGCCAGGGGGCAGTGAGGACAGTGACTAAGTGCTGATCCCTGCTGTCCCCAGCACATCCTACCTGGGCGGGGTGGGGCACAGCCGCGGCGCCGGCCTGCCGACCGGGCAGAGGAATGCATCTCAGGGGCGCGTGGGGGCCTCTCCCCGGGCCTGCCCTCTGCCTCTCGTCACCCCAGCCATGCAGCAAGTGACTCCATGCCAGAGCCAGGAGCCCCCTGCTGTGTGGAGGCTGCACCTCTGCCCTCCTCCCGCGGAAGAAGGCAGGGCCCCCGCCCTCCCCTGTGGGCACAGCCCCTCCCAGATGAGCGGATCCAGAGGAAAGGTGGACACACACGTGTGTCGGAGAACAGTTCACGGGCCACGCTCTGGGGCTTCCCACCGAGGGGAGATGCACAGAGGTCGCTGTCCTGGTGTCAGGGTACATGTGTGCACACAGCTGGCCCTGCTGGCCAGCCCACCCTCTCGCCTGGCACGGGGCAGCCAAGACCCCGCACCGGCCTCCGCTGACCCCGGACACTGGGCTACTGGGCTGGGTGCTGCTGCCATTGGTCCGCCTGACAGATGAGACGGTTAGGCAGAGGCCAAGTCCCCAAAGGCCACACAGTCAGCTGGCGGGGGCAGGAGTCCTCCAGGCCCGGGGGCTGCGGCAGGCCCACCTGCCGGCCGTGCTGCCTGCAGGGAGCATGTCCTGCCCGGGCGACCGGCACCGGGGCCCGGCTCTGAGGCTGCTCGCCGGGTTGACCACTGCAGCCTCCGCTTCCCTGCTCTACAGTGGGACCAGGCAATGCGGGCAGAGTGTCCGGCCGGCCGGTCTGCTGTGAGGTTTCCCAGGGGCATCAGGGGAAACTTGGGGTGGGCACAGGAGCGGCAGCTGCTCGCTGTTGTGACTGTCCTGTGTAGCCGACGCCACTCTCGGAACAGGGAAGTTCAGACACAGGACGACGAGCACATTCATCTGCTGACCGGCACGAAGGACAGTCGCTCTCTGAGGCCGAGCCCCAGGGCAGCCGACGCCTCCCGACACAGCGGGCGCCGGGCCCGCCAAGCCGTGCGCACGCACCGGGGAGGGGGGTGCTCGTAAACACCGGAGGCCCTGCTGGGCGACGGAGACCTTGGTCAGGGGAGCAGGCGCCGGGCTCGCGGACGCCGCGGGGTCGGGCTCGTGCCTGCAGGAAGCAAACGCCAGCGCCTCTGCGTGGGGGGGCGGCGAGCGCGGGGCCACTCACCTGGGCTGCTGGCGTCCGGGCCCCGGGCAGGCGAGCCGTGAGCCTGCAGGGGCTGACGGCGGTGGCCTTTCTGCCGGGGACCCTGTGCGGATCCAAGGAAAACACGCTTGTGGTCACAAGCCAAGATGGCAGAAGCGGGCGAGTCTCGGTTTTGAAAATATTATTCCTGAAATCCGAACTTGCA
>NW_011890035.1:0-440 GCF_000151845.1 Pteropus vampyrus
CTGATGCTCGGGGAGCCCTGTCCTCCGCCGAGGCCGGTCTGTGGCCTCCCGCCTGGGAAACACTTGAGGTGCTGAACTCACCCCTGGGGCCACCTCAGGCCTCCTAGATCAGGGTGTGAGACCCCCAAGAAGTTCCGTCCTAACGCCAGCTCCGGGAGCCCGCGGTTGCCGAAGTCGGTGGGAAACACCGGTGAAGGGCTGAGGGCCTGGAAGGGCTGCCGTTCTGGCTTTGGGAAATTCAAGAGAAAGAATCACCCCGTGTCGGGCCGTCGAGCAGAAGGAATGTGGCCGGTTTCTGATGATCCGGTTGGAGGACCGACGGCCCCTTGAACCCCCGAGTGTCCGCATTCCCCCTCGGCAGGTGTCGCCAGCTCCCGTGGCTCTCCGGCTGGGCTCTCCCTCCGTTCTGGGAGCTGCCGTGTTCCCGCCGTGCACAGGGA
>NW_011890035.1:2262-3738 GCF_000151845.1 Pteropus vampyrus
GGATCCTGACACTGAGGGACCCCTGGCACTAGGATTTGAAGCCGGGTCATGGGAACTGCTGAAGATTGGAGCACGCTGGCCACGGTGCCCTCCAGGGCCACTGACAGAGATTCGTGCCTTCTTTGCTCCTAGGCAGGATGGTGCATTCTTGCCTTGTTGAACTCGGGCGTTTGCGTGGAAGTGACCGTGCTGGTCTGAGCGCAGCCATCTTCCCGTTTGCATTGCAATATTTCTCCCAGGTTCCCGCTGGTTCAGTTGACCCCCATAACAACCCATAACTCTCCGTAGTAACCCCATCCCAGAGTAAGTAGAGAGAGCCACCATCTGCAGACTTGGAAGGCGGGGGGAGCGCTCCGGTGCTGCTTATATTTTTCTCGTAGGCCCTTGAGGTACGGCAGCTATTCCTCGATCTCCCCCCAGATGTGACAGACCCATCCCCCTCCAATTCCCTGCGGCGGCCCCTTCCCCACGATCAGAGATACACGAAGAGTTTCTACCGGAAATCGAGGGGTAAGAGCGAAAAGGCCCACATCACAGCGCCGCACGTTGGATAACGGAAAAGCGAAGACCGGGCACGCGGTGCTTAGAGATTCTCCGGCTCCAGCGTCCGGCCGGCTCACTCTGCCTCCTTCCTCCTCCGTCCTCATCTCCGAGCTCCCCCTCCCCGCAAACTCCTGCTCCCGTGAAGCTGTAACTGGGACAGGGGCATGAGGAAAACCTGAGGTCCCGGCCTCTTCCACGCCTTGACGCTGGGGACGGCTACGTGGGTCTTTGCTTTACACTTACTTTTTAAACCGAACAACATATACGGCTCCCTCACTCTTCTGTACGAAAGCCGTATCTCCCATTAAAAAGGGAAGGAGAAAAAGGCCCCGTTCATTTCTGACGTGGCGCGGTCCAGCTCTCTCTTGTTTATTTACTTCTCGCCATTGCCTTAGAGCCTTATCTTCTATCCCAAGCGGCTTATCTAGGCATTTGGCTACGCACAGGCGGTCCTTCCCTGGAGAGGAATGTCTTAACGTAAGATAAAGTTTCTTAGCGGGACAGGCACCGCAAGATTTTGAGAACTGCCAGGGTCCAGTGTGGCTGGAATATTGAGTGTGAGGGACAAGAGGCAGTAGATGGAAAGGCCAGCTGGGCCCCCCCGAGGGCCCCACAGGCCAGCCTACGATGTGGGCATCTTATCCTAGTGGCAAGGAGCCACGGATTTAAGCGGAGGTGGGCACAGCCTGGATCAGAGGTCACGATGGGGCGGCTTCAGGGCCTCGGAGGCCAGTTCAGAGGGCCTGCTTAAGTTCCGGTGACAGAGTGGGCACGGAGCGGGGGCGATGGAGTCGGGGGCGGGGGGCTCGGGAAGAGCTGGTCAGCACTTGAAAATTATGTTCCTGGTGAGCTGTATACTAGCTCCGGGGCTTGACTCAGCAGCAGGGTCCCACATCAGAATGCAGAACACACGAGACACGGTTAGCGACCCGC
>NW_011890035.1:5444-7430 GCF_000151845.1 Pteropus vampyrus
CAGATACGGTCATTTTAAATATCTTTGCAAAGGGAAAACACAACCAAAAAACCCCACGGCCCCATCAGCCTGCACTGGGTTCTTTCTTTTCCTAATTACGAGAAAAAGCAGTTGCAAAATGTAAAGAAAACGGGGCTTTGAAGGCACGACAGAAGCCATGCACAACGGAAAGGCCTCGCTAAGGCTGGAAACGGGGCGCATGCGCCATCGATGGATGCTGGCGCTCGATGTGGTCTGGCTCTGTCCCCGCCGGTCCTTCTCCTGTCTTCCCGGCTGGCTGGGTCCCCATCCTGCTCGCTTGCTCAGGGACTACCTTCTCTGCTTCTCTCTAAGTCCCATCCCCAATTTCTGCAGCTCTGTTTCATCTTCTTGTCCTTCCGATCTTGTTTCATAATCTGGTTTGAGTTCCTCGTGCGCCTCCTGTACGGGCATGAAACGCAAATTTAAAAACACCGTTTGCACAGTGCAGTGGGCAGGAAGCCCCGGAGCAGCTTGGAAATAGACAAACAGCCCCAGCGCATTGCTCCAAATTCAGCCTGTCACGGGATCCTGCAGTCATCCTGCAGAGCAGGAATAGACCCATTTTACAGACGAGGCATTGGGCAGAGGTTGAGTATCTGGCCCAGACCCCGGAAACCACTGTCCCACCCTCTAGTTCCGTGGCTCTGACGGTTTGAAATACTTTATTTAAGGGAGATCGTGCGGTATTTGTCCGATGACTGGCATAGTGCACTGAGTGAAGACTCTCCCAGATCCAACCATGTTGTCACGTGGGGCAGCGTCTCTGTCTATTTTAAGGCTGGCGGTACTCCGCGGGACGCACGCGCCACGTTTGCTTTATTCACCTGCCCGTGGACACGACGTGGCTCCCCTGTCTCCCCTGTTGTGACAAATGCTGCAGTGAGCGTGGGTGCCGATGTTTCTTTGAGATCCTGATTTCAGTTCTTTTGGATAACGACCCAGAAGCGGACTTGCTGGATTGCACGGTCGTTCCGTTTTTCATTTTTCCAGAAACCTCCTGGATGTTTTCCACCACAGCTGCACCAATTTACCTTCCCACCAACAGTGCACAAGCATTCCAGGTTCTTCACGTCCTCGCCAACACCTGGTATTTTATTATTTTCTTAATAATAGCCGTTTTGATGGATGCAAGGTGATACCTCATTATGCGTTTGATTTGCATTTCCTGGATGATCAGTGATGTTGAGCATCTTTTTCCGTGCCTCTTGGCCATCTGTGTGTCTTCTTTGGAGAAATCTATACTCAAACCCTTTGCCTATTGTTTAATTTTTTTTTTTTTTTTCCTGCTGAGTTGTTGGAGCAAACCTGATCACTCCTTACCACCTCTCTAAAGCTTGGTCGTCATCACCTCTGTAACTTGTATTTGCTTACGTTTGTCTGATCTTAATCATACAGGGAACCTGTACACTAAGGACAGCCATCGCCTTTTCCCAAAGACTATCTTTGGTTTCTGGACCATGGGAAAAAAATTCCACGAAGAGGACTCGCACCCCCCATGATTGTGCCCGTTTTTCTAGGTGCGTGGTTTTTTCGATGATGGGATAATATTCTACCTCCAGGCCTGGTGAAAGCAAACCCATAAGTATAATGAGGTTAATGGAATTTCTGGTTTTACATACCTCTGCTTTTGTAGTTCCCACCCCAGCTCTGTCAGCCAAAAGCGTGTGTTGCATTGAAAAATGTATGGAGAGAAGGAATTTTACTAGACAGAGAGAAATGAGATTTGGCTGTCCTTTAAGGTCTTGAAGAGTTATGTCCCATGAGGATTTAATAGGGTCTTTGGTTAGAAATAAAGGCATCGACATTGGTTCTAAGAGAGAGAGAGATGTAGGACTGAGCCCACCCAAGCGTCTGCGTGAAAATTAAAATTCTGGAGGCAGCTATGGAGTTATTAAAGAGGGTTTTTCGTGGCAGCAACATCTGTGACAAAAAGATGCACCCTAGCCAGGGCAGAGACAGGCCTTC
>NW_011890035.1:8955-10683 GCF_000151845.1 Pteropus vampyrus
AAGGTGCCTAACCTCGAAAACAATATCCCGTCACTCTGAGCATCGTAGAAGGACGTCGCCAGATCCAGCCTACGCTCAGGCAGCGTGAGTACCACACAGCAGGGACCTCTGGGCCACCTGAGGGGCCGGGCTGCCGGCAACACTCACGAGTTGCCAGGCCGCTAAGAGGAGACGCCACCGAGTGAACGTGTGGACACGAGCACAGCCCCGAGGCCTGGGGCCCGGCGCCCAGCCCTCAGGAGTCGGAACTGGGCAGGGGGACACAGGAGGCCGTGGGCGGACACTGGTGAGGAATGAACACGAAGAAATGGAAATGCAAGGGTCGGGGCTGAGAAACGCTCCTGACGGTGTGACGAGGGGGCTCGGGGGAAGGGCGGCCAGACACGGCACCCCACTCCTCCTCTGCGTTTTGTTCTTAAAGGGGCTGCGTGCTACAGAGAAGGCCCTTTCCCAACCCTGAGCTCAGCCAACCTTTGCTTCCCCTCCCCCACTCCTAACCAACTAAACAATGGGGCAGCGAGCTGGTCCCCTGGCCTCCCAGGGACCCTGAGCCCGGGGGCGGGGAGGGACAGTGAGGTGAGGGCCTGTACACACAGACAGGTTAACCTCTTGGACTTTGATCCGGGACTTAGGCCAGGCGGGCAGAGCTGGCTGAATCAGCTGCGAGCGGCAGAGGGAGCCCACGTCTGACTTCGCTCTGAGTGGCCCCTGGAGCTGAATTCCCAGCCAGGCAGGCAAACGGGGAAAGGCACGATTGAGCAAATGAACAAAGACAGAAGACAGGGAGAGCCAGGCCCGAATTAGCTGCAGTATGTGGGCGGCCGCTTCCTGCCTTCCAAGTGTCCCCCCAGCTTCGGGTGCTGGACGTCGTCCATTCGTCCGTCTGTCCATCCAGTAAATATTTATCGAGCGCCTTCTATGCCTCCAGCTCAGGTGCTGGCATGAAACAACAAGAAGACGCTGGCCGTGGCCTTGTCCTCAAGGAGCTTATCGTCTAGAAGGGGAGGTGTGAATGACATGGCCACACAGATCCATAAAAGTCATTGGCGGTCACTGGCAAAACCTCTCCTCGACCTAACTCTAGCCAGGCTCTGCGGGGCCCGCTTGACCGCTGGGCCTCGGCCCTGGTCCCCGTCCCTGGCCTGCCAAGCACCCTCAGTCAGCTGAGCGAGGGTTCTGCACCCCTCCCGCTCTCCCACCCTCAGCATCCGATCCAGTGCCTTGTCCTGCCCTGGGTACCTGGTCCCCTGGCCTAGACACCTGGTCCCCCCCCGTCTCCGCCCACCTACCTTCAGCAAGAATCCCGTCAAGTCGGTTCAGCAAGAACCCTCCTGCCCTGCTGTCCCCTCCTGGGATCCATCTGCCCCCTGTCCCCTCACTCTGCCCGTGGGTTAGAAGTCACCATGGTCCTTGGACTGCGGGTCGAGCCCGGCCTCTCCTGCATTGCCGCCATCCTGACGCCATTTGTGACAGTCCCGAATAAAGTCTTCGTCACCTTCTCAGCAGAAGTCGGGGCGATTGTTCCTTGGACCCAGCTGCTGCGAAGGTGGAATGCTTCGCACGCTGTGGAAACAAACGAACAGGAGGCCCCGACCTCGTCTGGGAAGGCTAAGGGGGGGCCTGCCCGAGGAGGCCGTGCTGCAGCCAAGCTCTCACACCTCACGAGGTGGAAGACAGGCGACAAAAAATGTCCAGAACTTAGACGTAGAGCGCGAGAGGGACGAAGTG
>NW_011890035.1:11908-13351 GCF_000151845.1 Pteropus vampyrus
ATCGGGGCCTTGGGGACTCTGGAGGGACCGCCCTTCCCAGGGTGAGCTGGGACTGAGAGCTGGCAAGTGACTCACAGGGAACATGCTTTTCAGACGCAAAGCACCCAGCCCAGGGCCCGCGCCCACCACCGACTCCGCTGGCTCTCACCCTGGGCCAGCACCCCGTCACCTCAGAGCCCTGTCACCCCAGAGCCAGGTACCAGACAGCTGGGGCCAGCCCTGTACCCCAGAGCCCACTGAAACGAGTCACAGCAGCCGATCCTACATCTGCCTGCCCTGCCTCCCCACCCTCCAGCTCCCTGCACCACGGGGAAAGCTCCTGCCCACAGCACCTCCCGTGCCTCCGCCTCCCGGCTGGACCTGGGGCTTCCTTGTGGGCCCCGCGGGGCGAGGCGTGGTGGGCCATCCCTTGGGAACTGTGACTAACGAACTCTCTTTTCAACGGCCATCGCCCCCTCCCCCCTCTAACTCAGCCCCCTTTGCTTAAGATTCTCCTCCTGGCATCGGAAAGTCCGCCAGAGGGTCCCAGACCTGGCCGGCACCCGCTTCTCCCGCCGTCCTTCTCAGACCCTCTGCATCAACCCCGCGGGGCACCTATTCATTCCCAAAGGCTCCTGTTTCCCACACCTCCCAGGAACGCCCCCGACCCCTGCCCTGCTTCACGGCGTCCACGACTTCGCCATGATGGCAACCGCCTGGGACATTTATGGGACAGCCCGTGCCACCTTCTACGGTTGGCATTCACCTCTCCGAACCCAGGTGCACTGTGTCCCCCAAGCCTTTACGTGCTCTCGGTTCAGGGGCCAAATGTTTGATTTGGTGTGCCAACACAAAGGTGTCCTGAACAGCTTTCTTCCCATTGAGCTGGGGAACATGATTGCCAGGAGTGACAACAGCCATGGCCTTTTTGCACCAGGGTCTGGCCGGGAGAGGACGCCAGGACCTGCTCACCTCTCCGTCTGGGCCTCCGCCACCGGGAGGCGAGGCCACTTGTCCCCAGCTCTCGCCACACTTCCTGCTTCCTGACCGCCAGGGAGATGTCGCGTTCCTTGGTGCCCGGTCAGGCCTGGGAGGGAGGGGTCTGGGGCCACTCCGAGAAATGGGGGAGGACCTGGGGAGGGGCAGGGCCCCTGGGAGGGACACAGAGAGGACCCTTTTCTGCGTGCAGGCTTGGAAGTCAAACGGGAACCTCACAGTCTGGTCTTGAGCTGACTTGTTTATTTGAAAAAAGAAAAAAAAAAAGCATGTGGTCTGACTCCCACGGAGCCCGGCCCATGATGTAAACGCTAAAGCATTTCGGGCTGCGTTCTTTCTAGTCCCCAGAGAGGGTCTGTTCGGAAAGCGTGGGGACTGGCTTCGTTCTGAGCCGTGCAAATACCTCAGGCGCTAGAATTCAAGCCCCGAATATACAGTTCATACGACAAACGATCTGTGTCTGGTGGA
>NW_011890035.1:15651-16070 GCF_000151845.1 Pteropus vampyrus
ACGCAGGCGAGTCTGAGAAACGAGTTTGCGCTTCGGCGCCTGGTGAGTACTTCTGGTTTCTCCCCAAGGCAAGCGAGTACGTAACTTGACTCGGCCACGTTTTCACGGAAAAACAAAATCGGCGTGTGCGACTCAGGCCTCTCCACGTGACGGCGACTCGGTGGGCCGTCCGTGTTCTGACACCGTGTAGCGAAGTTGGGCACGGCTCGGATTCTGGCTCAGTGGGAAGGTGCGCGTGGAAAAGCCTGCCCTTACTGGTGTCATCCGAGGTCACCCACTCACATGCCCAAAGAGGCGGGCAAGGGAGCATCTCCGGCTAAGCTGGCTGGAGGGGCGGGGGAGGCTGGAGCCAGTGGGCGCCCGAGGGGGCGGGCTGACCCTGCTCTGCACGTCGCTGCCAGCCGGGACAGGGAGCCCAG
>NW_011890035.1:17142-20207 GCF_000151845.1 Pteropus vampyrus
CTCTCCTCTAAGTCGGGGATTAGAACAGTGCTGGCTCCGTGCATTTGAGCCGAGAATGGAACAACGCAACGCTCCGGGCTAAGTGGTCAGCTCAGGTCCTGGCACGTGGCCAGTTTGGCAGCTCCAGCTCAAGGGACGGGCGGGGCTCGGGGACAATGATGGCACAGAGGAGTCTAGGGTGGTCCAGGTTGCTGGGTGACTGGGCAGCTAGTGGAATAGTTCCTCATGCCAGAGAAAGAACAGGCCGGGAGACAGGTCACTGGCTAAATTCGCGACGTACTGAATTCAAGTCAGAACTTGGAGAGGCCCAGGCGGAAGCTGCTATGCGGCTTTGGACTCTCAGCTGGAGATGGTCTCTCAGCTGGGAGGTGACAGTGGCAACTGCACATGAGCAAGGTTGCCCAAAGAGAATGTAGCATCGGGGGACAAGGGACCACAGAGGATGAAGACTCCACGGCAAGCCAGGGAAGAGAACAGGTCTGCATTCAGGGAGGGGCGGGGAAGCCCAGGAAGGGGTCCTGGGTGCCAGCGGGGAACGGAGGCCGTGGGTCCACCTCTGAGAGGGTGACAGTCAGAAGGGAGCCAGAGCTAACGCTTGCAACAACCAAAGGACTTTCTTGAGGTGGTGTGTCCAGGGCGGGGAGAAGACCCTGAATCGAGGCCTTCCATGTGGGGTGGAGGACGGGCTGCAGGGGCGACTGGGGTTGTGGAGAAGAAGGCTGCGTGAGGTCATGGGGGAGGCCCCCCCGGAGCAGGGGCACAGTGCTGCTCGCGTTTGGGGAACACACAGGGCGCAGTGGCCCGCACCAGCAGGAGCTGGGCGTTCGGGGCCTTCAGGGGAAGCAAAGGCTCCAGGCCGCCGTGTGCCAGGAGGCAGCGGTCTGTCTGGGCCTGTTCGGTGCTGAGGGCATGTGCTGCAGAGAGCTGTGACGGGGTGTGGGGGAGCCCCAGTCCTGGGAGGAGAGCAGGGGCCTTGGCATCACTGTGCAGTGCTCCTTGAAGGCGAGGGGGACCAGAGACAGGCTGGCCGGCAGCGGGCTGGGAGCTGCTGAGAGACCATGACACATGGGTGCACGACGGGATGGGACGCCCAGTCTGTGCGGAGAGATTTCAGAGGGAGCATCGTCGCTTCGTAGGAGGCCGTGGGTGAACGTTGCTGAGAGAGAGAGAAGACCACCAGCCAGCTCCGGAGTCCGCAGACGGGCCACCGAGGGCCAGCGAGAGTGTCCCCACGGCCGCAAGCCTGCCCTGTCCTTTCTCCTGGGCGGCGGGAACGAGCTCGGCCTCGCTGGGGGAGCAGTGGCCACGGGCGCCGTGTGGAGACCTGCCTGTATGGCCACACAGCCCGAGTCCTTCCCGGCTCAGGGCGGCCCCAGCCGGGGACACTCCACAACCAGCCTCCCTGCCCATCCCTGTGGCTCTCTGACTGCAGACCCTGTAAGGCCTGAGCCACCTACAGCAGCAAAGGCGGCAGGTGCTGTTGGAAGGGCAGGGGACAGGCCTGTGCCTCTACGTCCCAGGCTGGCGGGAGCTGCCACTTTGGCTTCTGTGCCTGCGGTGTCTGCCCCCCCCCCCCCCATAAAGCTGCTCAGGACCCACGCCAGCTCCAGGTTCCAACGTGGAAAACGCGCAACATGCTGTTCTGGCAGGCAGCCTTGAAGTTCAGTGTGGAAGCCTATTCCAGCCCGTCCAATTAACACGCCCATGAGGAATCAGAACCAACAGCCGCGGGGAGACTGCGCACTCCCGGCTTTCGCTCAGGCCCCCATTTCTCATGTGCTTTCCTGCTTAAGCAGTCTGCAGTCGGGGGGACGCAGCAGGGTGGGCGAGGGGAGCACACACACACACATGCACACACGCACACACGCACGCATGCACGCACATGCGCACACACAAACACACATGCACACACACACAAGCAAACACACGAACACACATGCATGCTCGCACACACATAAGCAAACATGCATGCACGCACATGCACGCACACACGCAAACATACATACACGCGCACATGTGCACATACATGCACGCACATGCGTGCACGCACACACAAGCAAACACACATGCATGCACACACGTGCACACACATGCATGCACGCACATGCACACGCATGTATGCAGGCACACACACACACATGCACACACATGCGTGCACACACACGCACGCACACACACATACCCCTTTCCCTTGGTTCTCCCCTTCCAGGGAGAAGGGGGCAATTTCTGCGCACTTGGGGCTCTGGAATTCTGGTGAAGCTGGATTTGAAGCGTCGAGGAGGCGGAGCTGGGAAGTTCCCGAGGCTCATGCTGACCCAGTGTGACACAGAGCACTGTCCCTCCGCCTGTAGGGTTTCCACTGTGCCTGGCGGGCTTGGCTGCGCACAGTGAGCTGGCAACAGCACAGCCTGACACATCTGCCGTGGGAGGGAGACACCCACACAAGCCCCCTGACAGCAAGGAGGGCACAGGACACTTGGGGGAGCGTCGGCGACTGGCACCCACTCAGTCGGGTGCTGGCATGGCCCTAAGGTTTTGCTCGGTGCCGGGGAGCCAGAGGGCCCCGCCACACAGGTGAGGCCCGTGCAGAAGAAGCACCCGGACAAGTGGCAGTGGTCACATCTGCGTGCGTCCCGCGTGGGTCCCCAGGGTAGCCCACATCGCAGCCCTGGGCGGGAGCTTCTCAGCATGGCCCCCTGCACGATGATTTCAGAGACCCTGGGCGAGTTGAACCTGACAGAGAGCAGCTCCTCACTCTGGGCTTCTCCCTGTGGCTCTGGGCCACGTCTCTGCCACGTCTCTGACAGGAAACTCAAGGCCATTTTGCACGGAGCCTGCCATCCCGAGTCTGGGCGAGGTTCTGCAGCCAGTGGGCGGCCAGGAGGACTTGGCCCAGAGTCCCAGCACCCTTCCCAGCTCTGTGCTTCTGCAAACGGCCTCCCCAGCCCGGGGCCAACCCCACCTGCACTGCAGACTCCCCTTAAGCCTTCACACTGCCCCCTGCCTCCCCGCAGCGATGGACAAGCCCCTCTAGACAAAGCCTCACCTGGCCTTTTCCCTGGGGA
>NW_011890036.1:0-334 GCF_000151845.1 Pteropus vampyrus
GGGGATGGCATGGCTTCCAGCTCTAGCGGGGCAGGGGGCGGTGATGAGCCCAAGGATATGGCTGTGCTCCTAGGGCTGACATTACATAGAGAGGACCTTTTGCCCACAGATTTAAGCAAAAAGAGCTACACAGAGGCCCCCAGAGATGTGTGAGGGAAATGCCAACCACCCAGACCTCAGGCTCCCCCTCACCATACTGTGGGAAATCTGGGCGGGCGGGCGGGCGACCAGCTACGACAAAGGAGGAACACACCATACGGCTTTTTTGCCAAGACCTCGCATAACCAAAGGGCAACTTGCAGACCCTTCCAGCCATCCCCGCTCTTTTTCCAGC
>NW_011890036.1:614-1007 GCF_000151845.1 Pteropus vampyrus
GATGATTGGGGCTCTCTCGTTTACTACAGAACTAATAGAATGGGAAAATCCATATTCACCTATTCACCTGGATTCTTTCACTAATTCATCATGACAAGGAAGCCCTAAGATGCACAGACGTTCCTGAGTATCGGACCCAAGTTCCCCAAGGCAACTGGAGCTCAGAAGGAAGGGATAGGGCTTTATTCTGACTGCCCTACAAGAGTCACAAAATGTCTTGTGGGCCCTTAGATATCCCCAGGTCTCATACAGGCATAACAGCAACCCAAGGCTTCTGAGTCGACCTCAGCCTTTGCTCTCCTAATCTTAAGATCTTAGTTTGGGGTGGCCACCCTTGCCCACTCCCAACCCTATCTAGAAGCAGGAGCCATGACCTTGGAACCCTTGCAGCAT
>NW_011890036.1:2311-3083 GCF_000151845.1 Pteropus vampyrus
GGGTCAGGGCCTGGACAGGATGGGGGTGCCTCCAGGGACCTCCTGGGAGTCCAGCACTTAACATCATTTGGAGCTCTGATGTCCAGTTCAGTGGCTGCTAGCACGTATGCCTACTTAAATTAAAATTAATTAAAATTTAATATAATGTTTGAAAATGCAGTTCCTCAGCAGCCCTAGCTACACCAAAATGTTCGATAGCCACATGTGACCAGCAGCTACTGTGCAGGACAGCCCCGAGCTGGAACATTTCGCGTTGGACAGCGCTGACTGGAGGCAGGCAGACTGCAGGGAGCAGGTGGTCTGAAGGAACTACTTCCTGATGGAGGGCCGGTGTCCCCTGTGAAGGAAAGAGAGGAGGAGAGAGGAGGGGAAGACAGGAGTGAAGGGGAAGAGCCTGGACAGAGGAGAGAGGACAGAGGAGGAAGAGGCTGGAATAAGACAGGAGGGGAAGGAAGGGAAGGGAAACCCTGTGGTCAAGATCTGACCAACTGCTCCTGGTCCAGGGGGCCTGACACTGCCCCCCGACCCTTCTCCAGAAGGGCCAGAAAACAGAATCACAGACCCACAGCCGGGGGCCACGGATACAGCACCTGGTCATTTTCCAGACCTAAGAGCCTGACCTGTCCCCAAAGGGAGCAGCCCTTGCGCCTAGGGCACACCTATCACCCAGGGCAGCTCCACAGCTGAGCACCTGGTTTCACAGAGAGGTGGCCCTGCTCCTTCCACTGGGAGGGGTCGGCCAGCAAGGATGGCCCTGCGGCCCTTTCATGGG
>NW_011890036.1:3788-5249 GCF_000151845.1 Pteropus vampyrus
AGAGAGGAGGAGAGAGGAGGGGAAGACAGGAGTGAAGGGGAAGAGCCTGGACAGAGGAGAGAGGACAGAGGAGGAAGAGGCTGGAATAAGACAGGTGGGGAAGGAAGGGAAGGGAAACCCTGTGGTCAAGATCTGACCAACTGCTCCTGGTCCAGGGGGCCTGACACTGTCCCCCGACCCTTCTCCAGAAGGGCCAGAAAACAGAATCACAGACCCACAGCCGGGGGCCACAGATACAGCACCTGGTCATTTTCCAGACCTAAGAGCCTGACCTGTCCCCAAAGGGAGCAGCCCTTGCGCCTAGGGCACACCTGTCACCCAGGGCAGCTCCACAGCTGAGCACCTGGTTTCACAGAGAGGCGGCCCTGCTCCTTCCACTGGGAGGGGTCGGCCAGCAAGGATGGCCCTGCGGCCCTTTCATGGGTCACTGCAGCAAAGGTGTTTCTTAGAAAAAAAGGGAGGGGGGGAGGGAGGAAGGAGGGAAAAAGGAAGGGAGGGAGGGAGGGAGGGAGGGAGGGAGGGAGGGAGGGAGGAAGGAAGGAAGGAAGGAAGGAAGGAAGGAAGGAAGGAAGGAAGGAAGGAAGGAAGGAAGGAAGGTAGGTTCCCCTGCCACAAGTTGGGTGCATTTTTCAACCTGGAGGACAACGCTTTGATTCGGTTCCATAGAAAGAGAATCCACTTTGTCACTTCCTCCCACATTCTTCTAAGCAAGCATTTGAGAGACACTACCGAGCTGGGCAAAGAGCATCATGTCTGAAATCAGAATATCTGGGTTTAATCCTAGTTCTGCCACATAATTACCTGGACGAGTCACTGCCCTCCCCCAGCCTCGGTTTCCTGCCTTGCAGGGCCATTGGGTTGACCAAGTGGACAGATAGATGTGGATCTCATGGACAAGGCAGGCACTCAGTGTGTGTCAGTCCCTCCCCTCTGCCCCAGGCACTTATTGCACGTCTTCCTCCCGCCACAGGATTAGGAAGGAAGTGGACAAGATGCACTAGACGGGTTCATAGCCAGAGGAGAGAAGAGCAAGCAGCTGCAGTTCTAGGCCGAGAGGGGTCTGCCCCACTGTGGAGCTGAGCAGGGTGTGAGCGGGAGGAAGCGGTGGGATAAGGGCAGTTGAGGGAGGCGTCACAGCGGGAGAGAAGTGGGAACTGAACCGGAAAGACGAGAATCAGAGAAGGGCATTCGAGGCTGAGAAAATACATAGCCAGGCCCATAAGGACCCTCAGCTCGTATTGGTCAAGCTGATGAGGGACCTGAAGAGAGCCTTTAGCCTCAGATGGTAAAACCTCTAGCCACAGGACCCCGGGCCCTTCCTGAGTCACCTGGCCACCCATATCCCCCAGGTCCTGCTTCCCCATCAGGTTACCAGTGCCTCTGCCAGGACCCCAGGCTGGTGAAATGTTGACTCTTCACAGCCTATACCTCTCTCTGTCCTCGCCCCCCCCGCCCCCCCCC
>NW_011890036.1:7084-9513 GCF_000151845.1 Pteropus vampyrus
TGGGCCTCAGCCCCCAGAATGGTCCCTTCTGGTTTGGGAACTGGTAAGGATGAAAGAGGTCCATTAAATGAGGGCAATCATTAGCCTGTTTTATGGGTACACAGATATTCATTAGACCCCAACCTGGTCATTAGAGGCTGCAGGGAGAACTCAGGCCCCTTTTTACTGTAGTAAAAACTGAGGGGTTTCTTCCTCAAAGGAAGTTCTGCTTCTGTTCCTGGCAGGACGCCTGCCCAGGAGAAGGTCAGTAGCCTCCACTCCAGGCCATACTCTCACTCTCTTTCCTCCTTCTCCACCCCCAATTCTCCCTTCCCCGGCAGCCAGGCAGCCAGGCAACCCAAGGGAAGGGCCAGGCAGCTCGAGGAGGAGGTGACAAGGGCCTAGGGCTTCTTGGTGGTGAGGAGGCCCTGAAAGCCCAGGCCTTCTACCTGGAGTCTGAAAACAAGGACTTTTCCATCCAAGCACAGAGCTTTCCATCCCCTTCCCTCGCCAAGGACCACTCTCAGGCGAAGAGCGTATTCACGCCTCCTCCAGGAAGTCCTCCCTGCCATTCCAAGCTAGGCCCTCTGTAAGTCTTCTTCTTAGCACTCATCACACCTCTAATTACCTCTAATTACCTCTTGACTCTCACGTTCCTGCTAGACTGTAAGGACCCCCACGCGACACAGGGCTTGGCACTTAGTAGGAGCTCAATAAAAGTGGGTTGTATTGACAGTAGCCAGGAGCCAGGGCAAGGGAATTGGGGTAGAAAGAAGGACTCTCTCCTAGTGCCAGTTCTCTCTCTGCCTTTTCCCATGGTCTGAATGATCCGATGGCCTGGCTGTTGTTCTCAAGGCCACAGTTAGTGAACAAGTGGAAATCAAACCGTCTGCCATTGTCTAGACAGTGCCCCCACTTACCTCCTAAATCTCATCCCTTCGCACAAATCTCATTGAGCAGCTGGTTGGATCTCTCCTTGCAATAGGCTCCCTTCCTGTAGCGGGATACCCAGTGACAGAGTAGAGCAGTAGGATAAGCCCACTCCTCCAGGACAAGCTCCTCATGCATGGCAAGACGGGACGCTCAGGGGGCGGGGAGGGGAGGAGGCTTGCCCTCTTCCCCATTAGGGCTGGAAGCCTCAGTAGTAATAAGTTGGAGCCCATCCTGCTGGTGCAGGCCATTGAGGCTGAATGGAGCGCAGCCAGACCCCACAGAGAGGAGCAGGGCTCCCGAGCTGGCAGATTAATCAGCTGTCATTTGCATTTATTAAATGTCCCTTGCTTATGCACTTCAGCCCAGGATACCAGGGCAATTCACTGCGCACAACGAAAAGTTCCGGGGAGAAGTTTATGTCTACTCCCCGGGGCTTAGCATAGGGATAGGCCTGCAGCCTAGAATCCCAGACCCCTAGGGTGGAAGTCCTCTGAGGGCCAGCCACATGGGCGGGGACTAAAGAAGGCACGCTGAACCCCAGACCTGGAAGCCTGAGGAGTCAGCAGCTGTGGAGCCTAAGGCCATGGGCCCTTGAGACCTTTGGGCTTCTTTCCTGCTATCACCCCATCCCCTTTCTTTCCATCTCCTCATGGCCCTGGGCCCTGTCACCTGAAACTGCTGGGCCCTCCTCAAGGTTGTGCAAAGATTCATTTCAACACCCTCTGAGGTGATGATTTCTGTAGGGCTGGAAGCCAAGCACCACCACAGTCCCTAGCCCAGCTCTCCGCCTTCCAGGAGAAAGACGGGCACCAGCTCCAGGGGCAGCCAGAGTCCCTGGCACGCGAACCTTTCGATTGGCCTATAGGGCTCAACTGAGTGGCCCTGAACAGATG
The DNA here is from genome assembly GCF_000151845.1 of Pteropus vampyrus. Classification (NCBI taxonomy): domain Eukaryota; kingdom Metazoa; phylum Chordata; class Mammalia; order Chiroptera; family Pteropodidae; genus Pteropus; species Pteropus vampyrus. The sequence goes on from NW_011890036.1 coordinate 8,890, forward strand.
ACCACACCCAAAGGGGCAACGTAGTGACCCAGCTTCAGCTGGCTTTTTCCCGAGAAGGCCACAGATCTCTCTTCCTCTTCCTGGGGTTATGTCAGTCCCAAGCATTCCAGAGACCATGGGACCAACTGTGAGGGCAGGGTGGAGTTTATTGAGCTCAGTCTCAGTTGTTTTCTCATTGCGATTGCCGAGCTCCGCAGACTGGCATTTGCCTGCCGGGCACTGTAAAAGGTGACACAACAGAATGAGAGCACACCCTCGTTCCGGCTGATGTCTGTGTGGCCCTGGACCCCAGCAGGCTACCCGCCGGTGGGCCACGTTCACTATTTTTTTGGCCCAGTCAAATGAGCCTGGCTTGACCCAGGCGAGCAGGGGCACGATGGCCCACCACACAGGCCCCGGCGTGGCCAAGGGCCGTGAAGGCAGACTGGCAACTTGTCGGGACGGCAGCTTTGCTGGGGCATCTCTGAGGAGAGAAGACTCAGGAAGTTACTTGGATGCACACCTCCTGCTGGGACCAGGGCCCTAGAGCTGACCCTGCCCCATAAACCTAGTCCACCTCGCACGCCCTTCTCTGGTCTGCCGGCTACAAGGAAGAGCCATGATCTCTTGACTCCCTTCCCCAAA
>NW_011890036.1:10618-10950 GCF_000151845.1 Pteropus vampyrus
TGACCCTGCCCCATAAACCTAGTCCACCTCGCACGCCCTTCTCTGGTCTGCCGGCTACAAGGAAGAGCCATGATCTCTTGACTCCCTTCCCCAAATCCTTGAACACTTGAGGAATGACCATTGCCCTCCTCGAATAGGGTTGGGTAATGGGGGGGGGGAGAGCACCAAGGAGTGTGTCAGACACCCCCTAGAGCATCCATCAACAGTGCAGTCAGCTGTGGCCACACAGCGCCCCACCCCCCCCAGTGGGAGGGGCAGTCTTCTTGCCCAACTCCAGAAACTCAAAGGCTCAGACAGCGAGTGATGCTGAGTCACTGATCTGGGGGTGCTTT
>NW_011890036.1:12495-13663 GCF_000151845.1 Pteropus vampyrus
TGGATGCTGGAGACAGAGAGACGGAGGCAGGCGATAAGAGCCAGGTCTGAAAAGGGAGCCCTGCAGCTCCCTCCCCTCCTAACAGTTCCGCTGCTGCAAGGAGAGGGGACCAGGCCACCCTGCGGCCTCCTGCTGCAGCGCAAAGAGGAGGACCGAGAGGACGGGTCTGTCAGCTCCGGCTGAGGCTCCCCCTCCCCGCTCCAGCCCTGCTGCGGGCACTCAGCTCTCCGAGGGTAACAGACCAGAGTGGTTCTTACTCAGTCCTAATCAGCCATCTCCGTCCTGCTGTCCTGCAGGGGCCTGGAGACAACTTCCCACTCCACTCTTCCTAATCCCAAGGTCCAAGCTTTGCCTCGCCGATGACCCCTTCCCAATTGCCCGCCTCGCCTCGGTTCTCCCCTCGCTTCAGCTCTTGACATGCCTACCAGGGAGAGGTGCCTGAAAGAGGGAGTGTTTGCCAATGCGTGTGTGTAAATATGTGAGTATGCGCGAACACGTATGTAAGCCTGTGTCTGTGTGCATGACTGTATGTGTGACTGTGTGAGTGTGCAAGTGAGTGTGAGTGTGCATGTGTGTGTGTATGAGTGTGTCTGTGCGTGAGCATGTGAGGATTATGAGTATCTGTGCATATGTGAAGGTATGAGTATTGCAAATGTGTGTAAGTGTATATACATGTGTGCAACATGTGCATGAGGAGGTGTGTGAGTGCATGTTGTGTGAGCCTGTGTGTGTGTGAGCATTGTGAGTGTAAATGGAAGAGCATGTGTAAGTGTCTGTGAGCATGTGTGCATAAGTGTGTAAGTGGGATTGTGTGCGAGCATGTATGTATGCGAACATGTGTGAGTGCATGCGAGTAAACTTGTAAGTGCGTGTATGAGCATGTGTGTGTGGGCGTATAGACGTGTGTATATGTGAACATGCATGAGTGTACATGGGCATGTGTGCATAAGTGTGTGAGTGTGGGGGCTATGTGTGAGCTTGTATGTATGTGAACATGTGTAAGTGTATGTGTGTGTTGTAAGTGTGTATATGTGAGCATGAGTGCGAGCGTGTGTGTGAATGCTGTGTGAGCGTGTGAATGTGTGTCCGTGTGAGCATATGTGAGCGACGGTGAGTGCGACTCACCACTCTCCCCTTCTCTGGCCCTCACACCTGCTGCCCCTGCCTC
>NW_011890037.1:0-333 GCF_000151845.1 Pteropus vampyrus
TTTATATGAATACACAATTCAACAAGTGCCACAGTCTGAAAAAGCAGAGACTGAAATTTAAGCTAGGCAATTATATGCCTCTTTGATGAAATGACACTTGCCGTTTCTGCTCACATTTCTGTAGCCCAAACAAGTCCCATGGCCATGTGAATATTCAGGAGGATATAAATTCCACTCATTTCTGGAAAGAGAGGGAACTGGATATGGATGAACAGTCGTTTGTGCTCGGTATTCAGCACTGAACTCATTTCCTCTCTTCTCTCCATGCAGGAAACAGGTACTTTTTTTTCCAAGAAAAGCAATGTAGGAACCCCTTTCAGTTACAACTTCTGC
>NW_011890037.1:3473-3858 GCF_000151845.1 Pteropus vampyrus
AATATTCATTTTGCATGTGACATTTACCTATGTTTCTACTGAGAGACGTGTGTTAAAACCTACAACTATGATTGCATGTTTGTTTATTGTTTTTTTATAAATCAACAAATTCTACTACTTTAATATCACTAATTGATTCTACTGACTTATGTTTCATATATTTTGAAGCTATGTTCCGAGGTACATTTAAAAATAGAATTGTTCCATCTTCCTGGTAGGTTATGGAACTAATCAATTTGAAGTTTTGCTCTGTATCTACATTTGAAAGAATCTCTGTTAGGAGGCCAAGGTCTTTCCCAACTTCCTTCCTGTACCAAGAAAAACAATTCACATCCTGTCTGAATAACTACAGTTGGTAACAGCCCTTTCTCTCTCCCAGACATTC
>NW_011890037.1:3908-4317 GCF_000151845.1 Pteropus vampyrus
ACCAAGAAAAACAATTCACATCCTGTCTGAATAACTACAGTTGGTAACAGCCCTTTCTCTCTCCCAGACATTCAGGATAGTCACAGCACCATATTTTTTTGGGGGGTGGGGGGGTGGCGGGGGGCACTTATCACTGTTCAGACAAAAAAGACAAGTACCTGGGTCATTTTCAGAATTTATATTTTTTTCTCTCGAGTATCTACAAGAAACTTGAAGAGAACAGAATGGTCATCTTTTTCTTCCCCCGACTTGTCATGGACCTATCCAGAAGTCCCTGGGCTTACAGTATCGGCATCTATGACAAATCTTAGGAAGATAAATCATGAATAGGAACATCCCTTTTCACCAGCTTCCTCACAATTATACCTACTATGTAAAAGCACATGAATAAACATCGTTAAAGTTAAAA
>NW_011890037.1:4367-5748 GCF_000151845.1 Pteropus vampyrus
TCCATGGAGATAAAGTACTGAGAGAAAATAATACAACACAAGTAAGAACGGTGGTTTACTCAGCCTAACATGCTTTTTGCAGTGGTGTCCAGTGATGTCACCTGGAGGAACAGAAACAAGAAGACCTGCAATGAAGGTTCTACACTAAAACTGCCTTTAACTTAAATATCAAAGTTTTCCTGAAATAATTTTATTGTTTCATGAGCCACTGCAAATCTAACTTCTTGAATTACTGTATTTTGACTTCTACTGAACACCATCCCTTTTTTAAAAATAAAATTAAGTGTACCAAGTAAGGGGTCATGGGAACCTCTCACTTATGCCCAGTCAGCCAGAGTTCAGGTAGCGACCTGGACTTATGATTGGCATCCTCAGATGAAGGACATTCTTGCAAAGTCCAATTTGTAGCTGGTGGGTCAGAAGCACAGAGAACACCCCGAGTTTGTGACTGGTGTCTGACAGGATTTTAGGACTAAGCCCTTTGGCTGTGGACCTGATGTTATGATCTCTAGGTAGATATGTCAGAATTGAATTGGATTGTAGGATACCCAGCTGGTGTCTGGAGAACTGTTCGGTGTGTGTGGGAAGCCTCCTCAGCCTTAACACACATGTTAAAATTGAGTCCAGGAACGCAGAAAGAACTATCTTCCCTCAAAGATTGAGTTGAGCAGGTATAAAATCTGGAATATTTAAGAGTAATTTAAAAATACCATCCTTCATATGTTGCTTTTTTATGGCATACTCCATGAGAAGAAATGTGATGATATCTGAGGAGTGTGGCTTTTAGACGTGCTCCAGTGTGGTCTCCATGGTGGCTGTGAGGGAGTGCTTTATAGAATGAAGACGACAGTTTCCTTTTTAGATCTTATCTTACACACGTCAACCACTAGCTACTAAGAAATGTCTGGGTAAGGTTTGTAAGTAAGTCTTTTCTGAAAACAGAAGACTAGGCAATTGCCTCATGTTGAGTTCTGTGTTCTTTTTCAGATTCTTTCATCTTTTTATTTACTTTTATTTTATTATTTTTATTTTTGTAGTGGGGTCTCTGAAACAACAAAAATATGTTGGAGAGTCTTCTTCCTGTGATAGTGATATGATGAGCTTGATTGTTTCATTTGCTTTCTGGAAGTTCACAGAATATGGGCGCCGTGTTGCATTGGCTTCTGCATTTTTCCGTTAAGAAATAAGGAGAATCGATTTGCCCCTAGAGGCCTTTTGTAGCAATACAATACAATAATGTACAACTCGGTGTCATATGAACAGGCCAGTTCCACAGTCTTACCCTCTCACCTAGGTGCTGTTGGCTGGGATTGAATGACCTTCTGAGATATGCTGGATCCTGAAGACAAAAGAAAACACAGGAGTGATCCCATGAGCTGAC
>NW_011890037.1:5798-6223 GCF_000151845.1 Pteropus vampyrus
GACCTTCTGAGATATGCTGGATCCTGAAGACAAAAGAAAACACAGGAGTGATCCCATGAGCTGACTTGTAAAGGAGTAACCAAGAACTTGTGGAATAGGAGATAAAGCTTCAGCCAAGGCAGAAAGAGTCAAAATCTGCTTCCTTTTCCTGTCTTCTTTCTAATTTTCCAGGAGTGTTTGTCTCAGTTGGCCATTGTTCACATTCTCTGTCCATGCCCACTACCTCCCCTGAATACTAGACTGTCTCCTCAGTCTCACGGTCAGCAACTGTCCTCGCCAAGGAAGACAGAGGCCATCAATGCCTTTAATATACTGAGAAGACTCATTCTTGCACCTCTGTGCCTGGGAAAATATCCCCAGCTCTGAGCCTGGGACTTGTCTTATTCAGTTTTGTGGAAAGCTCCACCTAGAATTGTTGGACTTGG
>NW_011890037.1:6336-7846 GCF_000151845.1 Pteropus vampyrus
TACGTATGTTTTTTATCTCAAATGAAGATAACACATTTTACATTACAATGCAGATAGGGCCCTGAATCCTTGTATGGGAAGAGATATACATTCTTGCACTCAACTTATTGTGATAATACTAGAACCCATTATTTTCTGTCTCCTTTTCCTTTCGATTCCTGTTTTCGAACGCTTTCCTTTAAAGACTACCCTCTTTTCTGATTATTTAGGCTTCTTATTATGATCTAGGGAATCTGTCACCAGGACAAAAAGTTTCATTTTCCCTGAGGTCATCTGTAACAGATCACATCTGTGAAGAGTTATTTTTTCATTTTCCCTGAGGTCAGCTGTAACAGATCACATCTGTGAAGAGTTATTTTTTCACATGATTCCAGGTCACTTGCCGTTTGTGAGATTAGAAGAAAATAATCTTTTTTCTCTAATCTCATCTCTGGTTCCTCGCACTGTCTGACTAAAAGAAATAATTCTGGAGCCACCATATCAGGTTGATCATTTCCCACAATTTTATTTAGAGACCTAGGCTAACTTGAAATAAACACTTATGGTTAATAATAAAAATTCTGGCTAAAATCACTGAACCTTTAACATGTCCTACGAACTTCATGTACATAATCGTACTTAATCTTCATCTTGTGGAAAAGGTGAATCTTCTCGAGATTATTTCTCCCTGCCACCACATCCTCCATGTTACTGAAGGGAGTCAGAGGCCCAGAAAGGTCCTCAGAATCACGGAGCAAGTAAACGCAGGACCTGGGGTGTAATGTCTCTTTATTTTGGAGAGTAAACTTTAATCACTACATATTACCCGCTTTATCTTCCCACACCTTCTGCTTCTCCTTCCATTCTTTTGTATTTCATATTTAAAAGAAAGAATTAATAACCATTAAAAGAAGTGTTACGGATACCATGAGATCTAGAACCTAAATGTTTTTATCCACTTTATTTTTTAAAACATTTTTATTGGATATAAGGTACATGAAATAATATGTCATATTTCAAGTGTAACACTTAGTGTTTGACAAATGCATACAGCTGTGTAACCACTACACAGATCAATATATAGAATATTTTTATCGCCCTGTAAGTTTCCTGTGTCCCACTATAGACAATGTCATCCTTCCACTTATAATTCCTGGCAACCATCAACATGGTTTTTGTGGCCATAGATTGCTTTTGCCTTTTTTGGGAATTACATCTATATAAAATAATTCAATATGTACTCTTTTGTGTCTAGTTTCTTACTTTCAGGATAATGGTTGAAAATTCATCCATATCGACAGATGAATGAAGAGTTTATTTTTGTTTCTGAGTAGTATTTAATTTTATGAACACACCAGTTTCTTCATCCATTTACAGACTCTCTGTTCTGCTATTTCTAATCTGCTTTTGAGGCCATTCAATGAATTTTTCAGTTATTATACTCCAGTCCTAAGATTTCCATTTGTTTGTGTGTGTATGCTTTTCATTTTTCTGCTGAGATTTTACTTCTTTTCACTTATTAAGAAAATAT
>NW_011890037.1:9285-9678 GCF_000151845.1 Pteropus vampyrus
ACCTTTCTGTAACATCATCAAGAAGATAGGGCCTTCTTCATGCTTCTGATGATACCAGTGCAGGAAATGTAAAGTCTCTGTGGACTTGCACGTGACGGTGACATCTTTTCCCTCTTGGATTATCACGGACTGAGGACTCTGCTGCACTTCTAGGCTTCTCACGCCTGATAAGAAACACAGCAAACACACATAAGATGCTCAGTCTCATAAAGGAAGGGAGATTTTCTCTCCTTCTACTTTACTCACAGCATAAACATCACCACATAATCAAAAAATATTTCTCACTCTTTTCTTTCTGTCTGGATCTCAGAAGGGCCCTCCACAGGACAGAAATACAACCCAGTTGCTGTCCTCAGGGTGCTGTCACCATTATAAGCCTCTCCTAGACTGCAC
>NW_011890038.1:0-407 GCF_000151845.1 Pteropus vampyrus
GAGATGCTGGCCAGTTTCTGCAGCATAAAGCGCTAGTTATCAATCTTGGCAGCACCTTGAAGTTATCTGAGGAGCTTTCAGAAGTACTGGTGCTTTGGTCCCAGATGGGTCTCCACCCCAGAGTTTTTGATTTGATCCACCTGGAGTTTTTAGAACTCCAGGTGACCATGGCGAGCAGTCGTAGTGGATACCCACCGGTGTGGACAGAGCTTCTTTTTTTCTCCTGACTGCCCCGTGAATTCCTGGAGGAGCTTTCAAAAAATGCCTGTGCTCAGGCCTCATGGCCAGAGATACAGTCTGATTGCTTGGCCATGGAGGCGCTGGCATCGCTCAGGATGCAAAGCACTGGTATAGAAGACTCTGCAAATGTGACTTTGAATCTAGGCTCCGCCACTTGAAGCTGTGTT
>NW_011890038.1:3632-4436 GCF_000151845.1 Pteropus vampyrus
GAGGGCAGGACCAGCCCTGCGGACCTGCGGGACGCGCCTCTGCCTCCCGACCGCGCGGCCTGCGTGGGGGAGGCGGCTTTCCCAGGAGCCTCGTCATCCGTAAGGCTGACGCGGTGGGTCAGGGCCGGGCCAGCCCGAAAGCCTGACGCCGGGCCTGGGGCCTCCCTCCTGGACCGTCTGACCTTGGCAGACCCCTAAACCTGCGGCACTCGGGCTCTCTGAGGCTCGAAAGCCAGGAACTGTGACTTTTTTATCTCCCCTGCATTTCTGTCCCAGAGGCCCCGCTGGGCTGGGGCAGGACTGGCTCCCAGGGCAGGTGGATGTTCCCTTTGACTGTAGGCGTGTGCCAAATTCCTTCCCGGAGGAGCAGGCCTCTGCGGGGCACTCCGTATGTCCGAAGCTCTTGGCACGTGTCATCCACGTCCCCGTGAGCGACGACAGGGTCCCTGTCTGAGGATCAGACACCGGAGGCTCGAAGGGGAGCCGCTTCGTCTGCTCTGCCCGCAGGGAGGTGGGGGCGCCAGGACGGAACCGGTGAGCGCCAGCGGACCCTCGTGGCCGGGCGCTGACCCAGGACATCCCAACGTAACGTCCAGTGTGCTGCTCTCCCTAGGACACCCTGGAGAGGACCCTGGGCCGGGCGCACATGGCGAAGATGATCGAATCGCTGAAGCTGCAAATCCAGGAGGAGACCAGGTGCCGCCTGGCTGCCACCGCCCAGAGCCTGGAGCTGCTGACCGTGGAGAGGAAGCTGTCGGGGCCGCAGAAGGAGGAGCTGCTGACACAGCAGCACAAGGCCTTCTG
>NW_011890038.1:4486-4883 GCF_000151845.1 Pteropus vampyrus
AAGTTTGTTTCATCGGAAGAGAAAAAGGTTCAAAGCCACTGTCCCTTGGGTTTCTTATGTGGCCTTCTGAATAACCCTCTGTGTCCTTGTCCGTAACTGGGGACTGTTATCCTTGCCACGGTCACACGTTATCAGAGCACAGACCCGTGCAGCTCAGCCAGCAGTGAGGCCTGGGCCGGGCCGTGCAGGCTGGGCCTGTCCTTGTGTTTAGTTCCTTAAAGACAGAAGCTGGGGCAGCGCCGCACGCAGGGACGGGGGGAGCCGTGGGCTGGGGAAGGTGGCGGAGGCACCACAGAGCCTGTCAGGATGAGCAGCGCCTGGCCAGGCATCAGGGCGAGGGGCGGAGAGGGCCTTTCCGGAGGGCGTCCTGCGTGTGCGAAGGCCCGGCGGAGCTGCG
>NW_011890038.1:4933-5719 GCF_000151845.1 Pteropus vampyrus
CCTTCTGGGGGGAGGCCGAGCGCTTCGGCAGGGGTGAGCGAGCGAGGGCTCCGGCGCCCTGGTCTGGGGCGTGGTCTTTCTGGGGTCCCCCATGCGGTGGGCCGCGGGGTGGCACTTGCAAGTGTCTCCGGGCACCAGTCACGTAAACTTTCTGAACCTCGCTCGCTTCTCCATAAAGTGGCGTTAGTGACGGCTGCCTCCTGCGGTCGGGCTTGCCCGCTCCGTGCATTCAGACGGGGACCTCAGTGTCCTGCAGCAGAGCCACCTGGAACATGCAGAGGGCAGAGGAGGGTAGAAATGCCCAGAAGTCACGCGTACCTGTCAGCCACAGCCTCTGGCACAGCACGAGCCTCAGGGACGCACTTAGCAGCCAGTGGGTGAGGGTGGGGGTGGCGGAGCGTGCAGGGCAGCAGACGGGCCCAGTGTGGCAGTTGTCACACAGTTCCTGCGCCCAGGAGGTGGCAGGGCAGGGCTCAGGGCAGCAAGGGCAGCCAGCATCACTTAGTGGGACCACAAGCAGAGACCTGGTCTTTCCCCTGTTGGGGGGGTACCCCCTCTGCACCAGCATCCTCAGGCCTGGGGCAGGAAGATGTCAGCATAGGGCTGCTTGTGGCCCTGGGGCCTGGACGGAAGCAGAGCCTGGGGCCTCCTGGGTCTCACTGGGACGGCCGCAGAGCGTGGCACCTGTATGCCTAACGGGTCCCCCAGACGGGCCTGGGCCCCGTAGGACCAGGAGTCTCCAGGTGTCTCAGTGAGCTCAGGCCACCATAGCGGGATGCCACAGAC
>NW_011890038.1:8524-10988 GCF_000151845.1 Pteropus vampyrus
GTCAGAGTCACCAAGGCTGTGGCCGCACTGTGCCAGGTACGTGGCCTCGAGATGGGACCGACAGACCCTCGGGATCTGAGCACGTGTGAGAGCCCCACACCGTCCTGGGCCCCCACCGTCCAAAGCCCCAGGCTCAGGTCCAGCCCTGGCACTGTGGCCGGGCGACCCGGGCAAGCCCCATGCCCTCCACGGCCGCCTGCGCACGACGGACGCCGGGGTCATATTCGAGGCACCTTCCACTTCCAGGATGCTCGGGACTCACCTCCAGATGTCTCTGGAGGCAAAGGGCGAGGCGATTCGCTCGGGGTGAAAAGTGGGCCGGCATTTGTGGTTCTGCCGGGCAGAGCGGTGACGGAGGAAGCGCTGGGCCTGACACAGGGAGGTCTGTGCTTGAGGCCTCCCCTACCTACCCCGGGCCGCCTCCTGCAGCTCGGGAGTGGGGAGCGGGCGCTGAAGCCTGCGTGGGTCCTCGAGGGCCGGCTTTGGGAGAGAGCACCCGAGCCCTCCACAGTGACGGGGACTCCCCAGGGTTTGCCGATGGCCAAGGCAGACAGAGCCCCGGCCTCAGTCAGCACCCAGCACCGTAGGAAAGGCAGAAACGAGGACGTCTGATGAGGGGGAACATGACAAAAGCCACCGCGGTGCCGTGAACGGGGCCCGGGCCTGTATCGTGGCTCTTCCCCTTCCTTGCAGTGTGACCTTCAGAACATTCCGGGGCCTCTCCAGCTCTCAGTTTCCCCAGCCGTGAAATGGGGGCAGTGATGGCCCTTCTTCAGGGTGCTGGCGTGAGCACCAAAGGCACGCGAGGCCCTGCGCCGGGCCCAGCGGCGTCGGCTCCCATTATAACATCTCTACCTGTGGGGACAGAGAGGAGGGGCAGGGGTGCCCAAGGGGTGAAGGTGAGGTCAAGGACGGCTGTCAAGCTCTGAAGGAGGAGATGGGCCCCAGGTGGACAAGGGGTCAGGGCACATCCCAGGCAGAGAGACGCATGTGCCAGAGCAGGAAGCGCAGGTCCTCATCGCGGTGGCAGCCGTGCTGGGTGGACGGAGTCTGTACGTGGCAGCTCGGGCCGCCATGACGACGCACCCAGACGTTCGTTTTCCCCCAGTTCTGGAGGCTGGAAGTCCAAGGTCGAGGTCGTCAGGCTTGGGTTCTGGTGAGAGCTCTGGTCCGGGCTTGCAGACGGCCACTTTCTCACTGTGTCCTGGCACGGCCTCCTCTCTCCGCTGGACGCTAGTCAGGACGCTAGTCCTGTCAGGTTAGGGCCCCGCCCCATGACCTCATTTAACCTTAATTATCTCCTTAAAAAACCTGGGGGTTAGGGCTTCAACATATGAATTTTGGGGGGACACAATTTAGTTCATAAGTGTCCCCCAAAATTTCACGTCCTCCTGAAACCTCAGAACGTGACCTCGTTTGGAAGTCGTGCCTTTGCAGATGCGATTAGTTAAGGGGAGGTCACAGGGGAGTAGGGTGGGCCCTGAATCGAATGACTGGTGAAGGCCACATGAAGACATAGAGACACAGGGAAGGAGGCCATGTGACTATAGAGGCTGAGACCATAAACAAAAGGACACCTGGAGCCACCGGAAGCCGGAAGCCGGAGGAGGCAGGAAGGGCCCTCCCCTGGGGCCGTTAGCAGGTCCATGGTGCTGTGTTTCGGAGCCACAGGGAGCTCGCGCAGAGCCAGCCTTAGCTCAGGGCCAGCGCAGTCCCAAGTGCTTCCGGATGTTGATCATTTCATCCCCAGGACAAGCCCGGAGGGGTTTTCCTGAGCGAGGTAGGGGTGGGCTTCATCTTGTCAAAGCCCCAGCCACGCCCCACCTATGTCCCCAGGCAGAAAATGAATAAGCTTGTCCCTGGGGAGTTGGGACTGAGATCCAAGGCCAGGAACGAGGGGGCTGAGTTCCAGTCTTCCCTGGGGGCTGGCGTGCTGTGTGACCCGGGGTTCCTGGCGTAACCTCTCTGTGCGGGTCCAGCCACCTGCTGGAGCTCCGCGGCGGTAGAGGTGGGATCAAACACGTCTTTCCGGCTTCAGTGCCGGAGTTGTCCCCGCAAACCGTGCCACGTGGTGCGGGCCGGCGTCCCGGTCCCAGCCAGGCCGCTCACCGGTCGTGGGACTGGGAGCAGGCGACCTGCCTCGTGCCTCAGTTTCCCCAGTCTTCACACCGTCCTGATCTCAGCGGAGTTGGAGAGCCGCTGTCTTGGAGCAGGGAGGGCGCGAGTCCGACGTGCTAAGTGCGACAGGGCAGATGCTTTCGCCGCCCCGTGCCCCCTGGGCCCACCTGAGCTCACCGCCAGCTGGGGACACTTCCTGGCGGGCTGACCCTCCGTCCCTTGAGCCGGGATGGGAATCTAAGATCTCGCCTGACGAAACCCCACTTTCTTCCTCTGCGAAGGAAGGAAAGCGCCCATCACCCACGAGGCGTAAACACCTCCCACCGCCCCACCCCCCACAGGCAGC
>NW_011890038.1:14318-15291 GCF_000151845.1 Pteropus vampyrus
CTCCCCGAAAAGAGGTGCAGAAGCACAAAGGACGGAGGGGTCGTGCAGGAATCAGACTGACCGGCCGCGGGCCCCTTCTGGCTCTGTGTCTGGTGCGCGGCCCGCTCCATAGCACCTAACCGCTCTGGTCCAGTAAGTAGATCGATCATATGCAGGAACCCACTTCACTGTCCAGAATGCCACTCGTAGCTCTCAGGCTGAAGTCTGACATCCTTAACCTGGCCCGTGAATGACCACCCAGCCTGAGCCAAGAAGCTCCTACGTGACCTGACCCACGAGACCCATCTGACTTGGCCCAAAAGGCTCACCCGCTCAGGCCCACATGACCTTCCTGACCTAGCCCACAGGGCCCATACGACCTGGTCCACTTGCCGCCTGTCTGGAGTCATGCTGCTTGCCCGCTTCCTTCCCGCCAACCTCAGACGTCCCTCCGTCCCCCGGAGGTGCCCGGCCCTCCACTCCAGTGCCTCTGCATGTGCTTTTCCACGGCCTGAAACACTGTTCTCTCCATCCGCTCCCTTCTGCTCAGACTGCTCTCAGTTGAAAGTCACTTCTTCAGGGAGCCCTCTGGACTCCTCTCCAGACCAGCTAGATTCCCTGGGCTATCCCTAGGGCTTCCACGCTGCCCCCCACACACGTGGGGTACACCATCTAAGGTCATGGCCCATGGCTGCCTTCTTCACTGCCGTGTCCCTGGCACAGAGCCCATCGTAGGTGTTCAAGAGACATTTGCAGGATGAAGCTGTGAATGCTGTGGGATAAAACAGTTGTCACTCTAAAGACTCCCAGTCTAGTGTTGTATCACGTACCCGTGACCACACAGTGCTGTGCAGCAAGACACCTCAAAACCCAGTGGCTGAAAACGGCGGCCATTTGTTCTCGTGGTCTGTGCTTTGGCCAGAGGTTGGCTGATCTAGGCTGGGCTTGATTCACACGGCCGTGCTCCACCTGTCTGTCATTTCCTCCTAAGACC
>NW_011890038.1:16481-17578 GCF_000151845.1 Pteropus vampyrus
CCAGCCACTGCTATAGAATGATACATTTCAAGTAAGACAATCGAAAAATCTATCTCCTGGCAGAAAATTGGGATTTGCAGAGGCTGGAAGGAAATGTAAATCGGTCCCATATTTTTAAACCATTTTTTACTGTGAAACGTAACACACAAATGAGTGGATAACACATCAGCTTTCGGATTAACAAGTGTTTATTAAAAATACAGTCTCTGTATCCACCACTCAGATCCAGAAAGGGATCATGGCCAAGACCCCAGAATCCCCCCGACACCTCCTGCCAGTCCCCGCATTGTCCACAGTCACAGGAGCCGTCTCCTCGTTTACATGGAAACCGGATACTTGCTTTTCCGTACGTGGGATCGTACAGCATGTGCTCTTCGGGGTCAGGTGGCTTTCGCTCAACTTTACGTTTGCGAGACTCGTCTGTGTTGGTGCGTGTAGCAGTTCATTCTTCCTCATCGGTCATGGTGTAAACTCTCCACCATTCTGCTGTTCATGGACGTGTGTGCCTTCTTCTTTGAGACGAGTACACGTTCTGCTGACGTAAAATTTCTCATAGATGCCGTTCGATACGCTTGTGCACACATTTCTCTTGGGCATGAACCAAGGAGCGGAATTGTTGGATTAAAGAGCACATGGAGCTTTGATCCATATTCTAGGTAGTTGTCGATATGGCCACCAATTTGGTTAGCATTTGTAGTTTACAGATCAATTTGCTGACATCTTTACAATATCGAATCTTCCGATCTAGAAACATAGTATATCTCTACATTTATTTAGGTCTTATTTAATTTTTCTTAATATGATTTTGTAGTTTTCACCCTTAGGTGTAATGTTTGCGATAGTTGTTTTTTGGGGTTTTTGTTTGTTTGTTTGTTTTACAGATTGAAGAAGTTTCCACTTCTGTTTTGCATGGGAATTAAATTTTGTAAAATGCTTTTTTCTTCATCTAGTCACATAATCCTGTGATATTTTTCTACATTATTCTGTGAATGTGGCAAATTCCATTGATTTGGGTAATGCCATTAAAATCATACAGATTTAGAATTTAACACCTTTCTGGTGAGCTAAGCCTTCTAGCATTATGAAGTGAACCCTTT
>NW_011890039.1:0-540 GCF_000151845.1 Pteropus vampyrus
GTCTGAAGCGTTTTCCCACAGAGAAGCCGTGAACTCAGGAGGAACGAGTCTGGATCACGCAAGACGCGTCAGGCTCAGCTGCTGACTTAGTGCACAGGCAACGTTTTCACTCACTTCCGTTCCTTTGACCCATAATCTTTTCTGAACGGAGGAGAACCCGGGACGTGAGCTCTGCCCCGCAGACGACTAGTGAAGATTCCTCAATACCGGGACTGCCAAAGGCGGACACGCACGAAAAAGACAGAAGCCACACCCATGGACGGGACCATGTCACTCGGTTCCAGCGCACCCCGGCACTTCTGTGGCCTCCAGCTTGGATACTGGGCACTCAGGCATGTCTTTGAGGATATTTTGAGGGGTACTCTTTCTCTTAATACGTTTTCCTATAACTGGTTTTTTAAAGATGCATGTATCTAATAATGAACCTATGGTGACACGCTGACTGTCACATGGATAACCCGGCTTTTTTAATACAAAAGGGACACTCACGGCATCGTAAGACTGATTTCGTTATTCGGTCATTTTATTACCTATCAATGC
>NW_011890039.1:3679-4820 GCF_000151845.1 Pteropus vampyrus
GCCGCGCTCGAGTGAACCACCTGCGTTTCCTCCCCTGGCGGCCGTTGGTCACCCTACAGATGCAGAAGTAATAGTCACGGACTCAGCCGATTCCTCTCATTTTTTTCTCCCTCTTTACCAGTTTCCTGACGAGGCGCACACACACACAAATCAGGGCGTCGGCTGCCATCCGTGGCACATTCACGGGCCACGGCGGCACCGAACTCATGCCTGTCTTCAGAGCCACGTGCTAAGAATGCGTCGCACGTGGAGGGGGAGTCTGCACGATGCTCGTCTCTTGACGTGAATTGAAAGATGATGACTTGATTCTCGTGTTTTTATCCACTGCTGACCAAGGACAAGCTCCTTCCTCTCTTTCAACCCGTGGGGCAGGAGGGGCCGTTTGGGGAAGGTTATTTTTATCTCTTACGAGGAAGGTCGTCGTCCTTGGACTTGGACTCCCAGCCTAAATCTCAGATGCGCACATGTCTAACGGGAAAGGAAACCACACCGTAAAGAGGGGATGAGGATTTTTCGAGGTGGCCAGTGAAGGACGGGAGTGAGCAGCAAGGAAGCAGACAGACATTCCACCTACCTTAATGTTGACATTTGCAATCCCGACGCCCTTCCAGCGGGTGGATGCGAGACACACACGGAGGTCCAGGCAGACAAGAGAATATTTTTCCAGTGATACAAAGAAATGAGCTGTCCGGCCATGGAAAGACATAGAAGAACCTTAGATGTATCTGACCGAGTGAGAGACGCCCATGTGGAAAGGCGACACTGTGCGATCTCAACTCTAGGACATTCTGGAAAAGGCAAAACTGTGGGACACAGGAAAAAAGACCAGTGGTTGCCAGGGGGTGTGGGATGGAGGGGCGACTAGGGTAGCACAGAGGACATTTAGGGCAGAGACACTACCGTGTGTGACACCAATCTGTGTCTGTGCAAATCTGCAGAACACACGACACAAGGACTGAACCCACCAGTGAGCCGTGAGCCCGGCTAATACCATCGGCTCCTGCGCTGCAGCAGACGCCCTGTCCGAGCTCAGGACGCCATCCACACGGGACGCCGTGAGGGGGACACAGCTATGCGGACGCGCGCTGCTGTCCCGTCCATTTCTCTGTGCTCAAAACCTGCTCTAACGATCACAGACTAT
>NW_011890039.1:7449-9318 GCF_000151845.1 Pteropus vampyrus
ATCACGGCCAGTTTTCCGGAAACATGTCACATTGAAAACAGTGACAGAGCCTTCCAGTTATAGAAACCTTTGCATTCTGAAGAATGTGTGAATATGGACCACTTCAAAGGCATAAGGAAACTCATCAGTAACTCTTTTTCTGTCACCCTGAGTTAGGGGCCTCTTTCAGCCTCAATCTTATAGAAAGTGACACAGTCAAACTGTGTGATTGCTAGAAACCTCACCCAGACAGAATACCTTCTCCGCTAATAGAAGCGTATATACTATTCTGTTTGCTCACCTGAACTTTTGTGTGATTATGAAGCATCAGTCTTCCCAGGAGAAAGGATAAAAATGACAAAAGTTTAGAGTTTTTGCCATGGGGATCAGAAGAGAATGATATATTACAGTACAGCGGAAAAGGAAGAAGGAATAAAAAACAGCGAGTTATCCTGTGCGGGCAACACATATTCCCGTTCGATCGATTTCCTGTGCAAATATAAAAATCTATGATTTCAGAAAATGATTGCTGAATGGAGACATTGAATGATCTTTTAATAGATCATCGATCCAATCCAAACCATAGAGAGACGAATGATTTTCTAGCGTTGCCAACGCTTTCGCACTCATCGAAT
Source organism: Pteropus vampyrus (assembly GCF_000151845.1). NCBI lineage: Eukaryota > Metazoa > Chordata > Mammalia > Chiroptera > Pteropodidae > Pteropus > Pteropus vampyrus. Next base: position 8,064 of record NW_011890039.1, read on the forward strand.
TGGGATGATATAATTTTTTCTACCTGCGACAGGGTGTGCAGGAGGTGGCTTTGTAAGATGCTGTACGTGAAAGAATTTTAAAGAACTATAACATTGTATTTATCGTAAAATGTGTATCTTTAAATGCTGAATGTGCATATTTTTAAAGTGCCGGTAACTGGCAGTGCTTTTATTAAAACAAACAAACAAACAAGCTCCGTATAGTATTGACAAATATTCGGATTGTTTTCAAATAAATCCGTTGATGGGTTCAATGTGACAGGGCTAGTTGGATAAATACGGGGTCCCATGGGGTCCCCTTTGATGGTTAGACACCACGTTTCCTAAAACATTAGCAGAACAGCCTTGGTTTTTCAAGGATGAGAATGTGGGTATGTAACGCTATTTACCCCATCTATAACTTTACCCGCCTATAACGTTATCTACCCCAGACAAAGGTAAACTACCCCAGCCAAACTTTACATTATCTTTTACACAGAAAAGGGAAATCTTTACTACAGGACACCTAGACAAAGTTTTTGAACTTAACTAGTAATGAAAAATATAATATAAGGACATGGAGGAAATACATTGCCAAAGATGGCACATACCTAGCCAGGCTTTGAGGAATAATAGCTGTGATCTTGTATTGTATACCCAGTAAGCTTTTCACATGCAAATGTGACAAACGCCTATTTTTGGATACAAATGTGAAAAATTTGCCATCTACGCCCGCGACGTGATTGGCGCTGTTTAATTTCAGTTGTCTTCTGCGAGTTTCTTTCAGATGGGAAGAATAAGACCTACATAAACTACTCAATATTACAGCTTTAATTTCAAAATTCTGATAAGTGTATTGACAATAATCAACTATGTCGACGACGATCAACATCATTGTCTTGTACATTTCATACACCTCCTTTCTCTGATTCAGAAACACTGATAAAGATTTTCTCAACGATTTCAATATCTAAATTTTCTTTGCCATGGCTAGAAAGAAGCAGCTTTTTCTAACCCGTGCTTACTCCTTTCAACAATATATTCGATTATATTTGTTCTTCATCGAGACACGGAGATATTTGGTTTGTGGTCATTCAGGACGCCTACTGGTTTTGCTTCTGGTCAGGTTGTGATTCACATTTTTGTTCCTGTTCTAATTAAAAGCAATAGTGCAGAGTTTTCAGCCAAAAAAAAATATATGACTGACTTTATGATATATTCATTTCCTTAAAAAATTAATAGAACACAAGTACAAATTGAGACAAATGAAGGACAC
>NW_011890039.1:9368-9812 GCF_000151845.1 Pteropus vampyrus
GGGCATACAACGCACACACATCTGCGCGCACACACAGGTATTTCAGACAGGACCGAAATCGTATGGTATTTATCTTTCTCTGTCGGACGTATTTCACTCCGCATAATCCTCTCTCGGTCGATCCATGTTGTCACCAATGGTAAGATTTCACTTTTTCGTGGCCGAGGAATATGGCACTGTGTCTATATACCACCTCTTCTTTATCCATTCCTGCATTGATGGACACCTGGGTTTTTTTCCATATCTTGGCTGTTGTAAACACTGGTGAAATCATTATCGGGGGACATCTATGGTTCTCAATTGGCGTTTTCATTTTCTTCGGATCGATAGGCAGAGGTCGAATTCCTGGGTCCTATGGTAGTTCTGCTCTGAATTCTTTGAAGAAACTCCATGCCGGTTTCCATCGCGGCTGCACCAATTTGCAACGCCAGTGCCAGAGGGTCC
>NW_011890039.1:9862-13263 GCF_000151845.1 Pteropus vampyrus
TCTTTATTACCGCTCGTTTCCCCTTGCCTTCGGAGACAACTCCACAAAAACATCCCTAAGACTGATGCCAGCCAGCTTACTGCCTGCGATTTCTTCTGCGTAGTGCGTTGCTTCAGGTCTTATATTCACGTGTTCAAGCGACGTGAAGTTAACTTCAGTATATGGTGTGAGAATAGTGGTCCAGGTTCGTTTGCACATGTGTCTATCCAGTTTTCTCAGCACTGTTTACGGACGAGACTGTCCTTTCTCCATGGCAAGTCCTGGCTCCTTTGTCTTCAATCGGTTCTCCTCCGGGTATGAGTTTTCGACTTGGCAATGATTGGAACGAGGGTGTGAGCCATCACGGGAGACGTAGAGAAATACTTAGTACCATTCGCGGAAATCATAGGGCGATGACGTTGCGATGACGGGCGTGCGAAGGCAATTTCAGATTTTCACGTTTTGGATGAGGGATCGAAGCAAATATGATGAACAAACAAGCCCAGGGTGTGGGGAGCAGGCGGATACGGATGTCATCATGAGCGTGGATCTAGGCAGGCCCTCCAAGCTGCTTCACCGAGATTGTAGCCCAGAAGCATCTAGAATGAACAGGGTGGTGGGTCACGTCCAGACCCTTGGGAATCACTGACACCTCGGAAGTGCCAGGACACAGCCGTCTGGCCCCATGACAGACTGTTTCCCTAAAGTCGTCTTTATACGGCTAAGACTTGCTGGACCAGGAGCAGCAGGAGATACTGGTGTGTACGGGGTGAAGGCAGAGAAGTTTCGGGGAGCAGTGAACTGTTCCGGTGGCTGCAGACCCGAGGTGAAGGTGAGGCCCTTTGATTTCTGGTGAGGCCCATCCTCCTGGTTTTTACATGGCCCCCCTGTACTCACTGGATGCTCAGTGGAGAGACCTCAGATGTCTCTTCTTAAAAGGGCACGAATCCCATCGTGGGGTCCCACCAAAATGACCTAATCTGAACCTTCCCCCCCCCGGGCACCCCACCCCCAGTACCATCCCACGGGAGTTCGGCCCGTCAGTATGTTAAAAATGTCTCCTATTTTGTGCACGCCTAGTTCCTCCTCCTTGACATATGATAAACATCGGTGTCTGGAGGCCAATAAGGCATGCGTTTCTATCGCAAAGAAATCTCCGTAGTCAGGCTTCCCTGAGCTCCGGGCTACGTATAGGGAGAGAGAAATTCTGCAGAGATATTTAATAGACTGGTGAGCATAGGGGTCAGGTTTGGGGTCATTGCCAAGGAGTCCTGCTCTGCAGGCAAGGCAGAGGACAAGGGACACCATAAATCACGTCCTTTGCGCAAATCACTGTCAAGGAAACCCAATTTAGTCACTGTTTTAAAGGAAGAGGAAGTCATCTGGCCTGTCATGGGTACGGTGACAAGCGATGGAGGCCAGCCATGAAAAATATCTGAGGAGCATGATTTTAAAAATCTACACTGCTGAGAAATAATTAGTTCAGGTGTGGACGTAACTGTGGTTTCTGCCACACCGCCCCCGGGCCCTTGGCCCGTCCACGTCGATGGCCAACTCTGCTAATTGCTGTCTGTCGGAATTTAAAAGCCCTGCTTTCTCTCTAGGTATTTTTTTCGCTGGCACGCCTACAAAGCAAGGAAAGCACAGAAAGGTTCCGTGAGTATTCGGGTGAGCGTTTTACAGGATCGAACAGTTTCAGTGAATGAAATGAAACTCGACGGAGCTTCCCGTTTATTTTATTTTATTTTATTTTTTTAGCGACGTGCATTCGTGTTCGAAAAAGCACCGTGAGCTTTGGTGTTTGATGTTCAGATGGCTTTTCTCCCTGACTCTGCAAACTGGTGTTGGTCCATTAAAAAAAAAAAAACAAAAAAACGAAAAAGTTCGCCCCTTGAGCTCACTGCTCTCTGCGTGGAAAGTCCGCTCCGGATAACCCGTTTCCAGAGAGAGTTTTGTGTCACGCAGGGCTCCGTCTGTGCTTGATGGGCTCGCATGGCACACCCCGGAACCGGGCTGGATCCTGTCTTCCCGCACCCGCACAGCTTTCCTCCTCATCGGTCGCCTGCCTTGCAAAAAGCGTCCTTGTTAGAGTCCTGACAATGTAAACGAATCCCGAGGAACCACGCGCGTGTCAACGGCGAGAGTCACGGTTTTAGGCGAAAATATAAAGCGGAAATGAAGACAGACAGACCCCGGCGGGTACAGAAGCGCGAACTGAATTGTAAAGAAGGAGGAGCCCGTGTGTCGCTTCCGGCGCCCCGAGACTTCGATCGCCACCCGTGGTCCGACTTGAGAGGCAGCGATGCGATTTTGGGGGGAAATAGGGAGGGACAGCGGACGTATGACACGTGACCACTTATGACGAGCCCGGAGCCGAGCCTACGATTTCCACGTGTCATGGGCTCTGTCGCGGTGTCCAGCGGCAGCGCTCAAGACCCGCCCTGGACCCAGGTCACGGTGGTCACAGGCACAGTGACCGGGCTGCCCTGCGTCTTCCGAGAATGATGAAGTTAAAGCAAATCTCTGGTGCATTTCCATGCCATGTCCAGAGCAGGCGAATCCATGGTGAGAGACAGGTTCGTGGCTGCAGGAGCTGGGAGGAGGGTGCGTTGGGGACGGACTGCTTAGTGGGTGTGGGGTCTGCTTCGGAGCTGGTGCAAATACTCCGGGACCAGTTAACGGTGATATTGACACCCATTTGGACTGTACTAAATGCCACAGAACTGCACGCTCTAAGCGGTTACTTTCATGTTGCAAGAATTTCAGTTCAATGAAAAAGCAGCCCTGGGCTGCTGGGCTGTTGATTCTGAAGCAGCCCGGTCTGCGAGGCTCAACGCTCCAGACTCGAGGACGCGGAGCATAGTGTGGGAACGGCCCAGCCCGTGCCTCTCATCGATCTTGGCTGGCCGAGTCGGTCCCGGCACAGAGCTGGAGTTTGCATCCATCCGTGCTCGCGGCCAGAGAAAGCCAGCTTCTTTGCTAGAAGTCGGGGACAGGTAGCAGCTGCTCCCAGGGACCGCCACACAGGGTGCTCTCCACATCACGTGGAGGGGCGTGTCACAGCGATCGGGTGTGTCATGCAGGTGACACACTAGCAGGAAGGAACGTCTGTGATGATGGCCGTCGTGGTTGGGGATCCTTCTTGTTTGCCGAGCTGGGCATTCCAGCCCCCAGGACCCCCAAGCTCTGGCCTTCTGGAGGGAGCAGGACGCAGATGGACGTGCGGGGCTCGGCAGGGCAGCACACCAGCCCTGGCTCCCTCCCCACGTGCAATCTGAAGAGCGACTTTGATTGACAGAGCCCCTTGGTTCAGGGGCCCGGGGGGCTAGGGCCTCCTCGCTCTGGGTGTATTGCCTTTGGCGGAGAGAGGGGCCTGAGTCATTTGCACCGACATGTGGACACTTCATTTCGAACGTGCTCAC
>NW_011890039.1:15283-15643 GCF_000151845.1 Pteropus vampyrus
TAGAGGAACCTTCGCTGCATGTGACTCCACGAGAGCAGCCCGTCTGAAAAGGCTGCACGCTGGATGAGTCCAAGTCTAGGACATTCTGGAAAAGGTAGAACTAGGGACACAGTAAATAGAGCGGCGGTTGCCAGGGTTTAGGGAGCAGAGGACCCACAGAACGTACAGCACCGGCAGCGAACTGTGGTGTGAACTCCAGACTTGGGCGACGGTGACCTGACGGTGTAGGCTCACGCACAGTGCCCAGCGCACGCCGGACGAGAGCCGGGGACGCCGTGGGTGTGCGACGCACAGTGCGTGGGACATCACCGTGCCTTCCTCTCGTCCGGCCACCAACCAGCCGCAGCTGCCGGATCTGAG
>NW_011890039.1:15693-16019 GCF_000151845.1 Pteropus vampyrus
CAGGCAGGTAAGGGGGGCGGGTCCAAGCTTCTTCCTGAGTCTTCGCTTCTTCATAAGCAGCTTAAAATCAGTGTCCCCCAAGGCATGTGCTGGGGTGGCCAAACTCGGGTGTCCCTCACAGTCGCTTTTGAGTTCCAGAGTGCTTTGTTATTCTCACTCAGATTTAGAGTATAAGATGCGTTTCTCAACGTATGTACAGCTATTGATAACGTGGATATTTTCTTGGGGGCGGGGGGTACGTTTCTATATGAAGTTAGAGAAATCTTTTTCCTGCAGGAAATTATCTCGTCCCCCACCCCCCAAGGAAAGCAGTTATCCATTTACAC
>NW_011890040.1:0-3299 GCF_000151845.1 Pteropus vampyrus
TTTAGGGGTAGAATCAGGATTAGGAATAGGGTTAAGGTTAGGGTTAGGGGTTAGTGTTAGAGATTGGGTTAGTGTTAATGTAAGTGGTTATTGTTAGTGTTTGGGCTTGGGTTAGGGGTTAGTGTTAGGGTTAGTGTTATTGTGAGGGGTAACTTTAGCGTTAGAATTAGGGTTACTCTTAGGGTTAGGGTTAACTTTAGATTTGGTGTTTGAGTTAGTGTTATGGTTAGTGTTAGCTTAAATTTAGGGTTAGTATAACTGTTAGGTTTAGTGTTAGGGTTAGGGTAAGTTTTTAGACATAGTGTTTGCATTAGGGTTAAAGTTATGGTTAGGGTTACGTTGGGGTAGATTTATCATAAGGGTTAGGGTTAGTGTTAGCTTTAGGTAAGGGTTACTGTTAGGGTCAGTCTTAGCGTTAGGGTTAGAGTTAGGGTTAGGGTTACTGTTAGTGTAAAATTTTGGGTATGTGGCAGAAACAGGCTTAGGATAAGCTTTAGGTTAGGGTTAGGTTCTGAGTTAGAGTTACTGTGAGCATTATGGTTTGAATTACGGTTTTGATTAACATTAGTTTTAGGGTTAGGATTAGGATTAGGGTTTATGTTAAATTTAGGTTAGGTTTAGAGTTAGTTTTAGAGTTAATATCCGGGTTAGGGATAAGTTTATGTTATGGGCTAGGATTAACGCTATTGTTAGTTTAAAATTTAGAGTTAGGGTTTTTGTTAAGGTTAGAATTAGAATTAGGTTTAGGATTAACTTTAATTTTAAGGCTAGGAATAGGTTTTGGGTTAAGGTGCCAGTTAGGTATAGGCTTTAGGGTTAGGGTTAGTGTTAGCTTTAGGTTTAGGGTTAGGTTATGTTAGGGTTTTGGTTAGGGTTAGGGTCAAGGTTAGGTTATGAGGTTAGAGGAGGATTAGTGTTAGGGTTACGGTTCGATTTAATGGTAGGGTTCGGTTACAGTTAGGGTTAGGTTTAGGTTTAGGTTAGGTTTAGGTTAGGGTTAATGTTAGGGTTAGGGAAATGGTTAGGTTTAGGGTAGGTTTAGGGTTAGCGTTTGAGTTTGTGTTAGAGTTAGGGTCATCATTAAGTTTAGGGTATGGTTAAGGTAAGGGGTTAAGATTAGGGTTATTGTTAGTTTATAATTTAAGTTTATGTTTAGAATTCAATTTATGATTAGCTTTAACATTAGGGTATGGTCAGGATTATTATTAGTGTTAAGGTTAGGGTTAGAATTAGGGTTACGATTTGCTTTAGTTTTAGGGTTAGATTCAAGGTTAGGGTTAATGTTAGGGTTAAAGTTAGGGTTAGTGTTAGTTTTAGAGTTAACGTTAGAATTAGGGTTAGGGTAAGGTGTTTAAATTAGTGTAAGGTGTTCGGATAGGGTAAGAGGTTAAAGTTACGATTAATGTTAGAGACAGGATTAGGGATAGGGTTAAGATTAGGTTTATGTTAGGGTTAGCGTTAGGTTTAGGGTTATGGTTCGAGTTAGTTTTAAAGTTAATTTATGTTTTGGGTTAGGTTCAGTTTAAGAAGTTAGGATTATGGTTATTGTTAGTGTAAAATTTAGGGTTAGGGTTAGAATTGGTTTAGATTTAGCTTTAGTTTTAGGGTCAAGATAAAGTTTAGGGTTAGTGTTAGAGTTAAGGTTACTATAGAGCTTGAATTAGCTTTAGTTTTAGAGTTAGGGTTAGAGTAAGGCTTAGGGTTAGGATTACGGTTAGAGTTAGGATAGGTGAGGGATAGGGTTAATGTTAGGGTTCAGTTAAGGTTCATTTGAGAGGTAGGATTATGGTTTGGGTTAGGATTAAGGTTATGTTTATGTTAGTGTTAGTGTTAGGGTTAGGCTTAGATTTAGGTTTAGGTTTATGATTAGGATAAAGGTTTAGGGTTTGGGTTATCATTAGTGTAAAATTTCTGGTTAGGATTAGACTTAGCGTTAGGAATAGCTTAGTTTTAGTGTTAGGATCAATGATAGGGTTAATTTTAGGGTTAGGGTTAGGGTTGGGGTTCATTTTAGAGTTAAAGTTAAGGTTAGGGTTAGGTTAGGTTAAGAGTTTAGGGTTAGGGTTACTGTAAGTGTAAAATTTTAAATTAGGGTTAGTTTAAGAGTTAGGGTTAAAATTAGATTTAGAATTACCTTTAGTTTTAGGCTTGGAATAAGTGGTAGTGTTAGGGTTAGGTTTAATGTTAGGATTTATGGTTAGGGTTAGGGTTAGGTTTAGGTTTATGTTTAGGGTTCTGGTTAACTATAGGTTTAGGGTTAGTTTTAGGTTTAAGATTAGCTTTGCTTTTATGGTTCGGATTAGCTTTATGGTTAGTGTTAGCGTAAAGGTTAGAATTACGGTAAAGATTAGCATTATTTTAGGGTTAGGATCAGGATTAGTGTTAATATTAGGGTTAAGGTTAATGTTAGGGGTAGTTTTAGAGTTAAATTTAGGGTTGTTGTTAGGTTAAGAGTTTAGGGTAAACGTTATTGTTAGTGTAATATTTAGTGTTAGGGTTAGTGCTAGTGTTAGGGTTAGCATTAGTTTTGGATTAGGATCAGGGCTAGGAATAGGGTTAAGGTTAGGGTTAGGGGTTAGTGTTAGGGGTTGGGTAAAGGTTAAGATAAGGGATTAGGGTTATATTTAAGGTTTGGTTTAGGTTTCAGTGTTAGGGTTAGAGTTAGGGTTAGTGGTAAGGTTAGTGTTAGGATTAGGGTTACTCTTAGGGTTAGGGTTGGCTTTAGTTTTAGTGTTAGGGTTAATTTTGCAGTTAAAGTTATGGTTAGGATGTTGTTTAGGTAAGAGGTAATGTTTTGGGTTTTTGATAGTGCAAAATTTAGAGTTAGGCTTAGTCTTAGTATTAAGATTAGAATAGAGTTAAGATCTTGGTTAGAGTTAAGGTTACGGATAAGGTTATGGTTAGATTAGAGTTAGGGTTACGGTTATGGTTTGGTTTAGATTTAGGTTAGGGTTACCGTTAGGGTTAGGTTTAGGTTAGGGTTAGTGTTAGGGTTGGGTTTAGGTTTAAGTTAGGGTTAGGTTAAGGGTTAGTGTTAGATTAGGGTTAGGGTTAGAGTCCGTGTTAGAGTTAGGGTTAGCATTAAGTTTAAGGTTATGGTTAAGTTAAGGTGTTAAGATTAGGGTTATTGATACTGTATAATTTAGGTTTATGTTTGGAATTAAATTTTGGATTAGCTTTAATATTATGGTAAGCATCAGGATTATCATTAGTGTTACGTGTAGGGTTAGAATTAGGGTTACAATTAGCTTTAATTTAGGGTTATATTCAAGGTTAGGATTAATGTTAGGGTTAAGGTT
>NW_011890040.1:3349-4004 GCF_000151845.1 Pteropus vampyrus
TTAATTTAGGGTTATATTCAAGGTTAGGATTAATGTTAGGGTTAAGGTTAGGGTTATGGTTAGTTTTAGAGTTAGAGTTAGGGTTGAGGTTATTTTTATGTTAAAGGGTTAGGGTTAGGGTTATTTTTAGTTTAAAATTTAGGGTAAGGGTTATTGATAGAGGTAGGGTTAGAATTTGGGTTAGGATTAGCATTTCTTTTGGAATTAGTATCAGGGTTATGGTTAGGGTTATGGTTAGGGTTAGGTTTATGGTTAGACTTTAGTGTTAGAGTTAGGGTTATGGTTAGATTTAGGGTAAAGGGTTCAGGTTATTGTTAGAGTTAGGGTTATGGTTACGATTAGGGTTACAGTAAGAGATATGAGTTTGGATAAGTGTTAGTGTTAGAGATAGTTTTAGAGTTAGAGTTAGCATTAGGTTTAGGGTTATGTTTAGAGTTAGTTTTAGAGTTAATTTAGATTATGGTTATGTTCAGGGGAAGGGCTTAGGGTTATATTTATTATTAGTGTAAAATTTAGGTTAAGGGTTAGAATATGGTTAGATTTAGCTTCCTTTTTATGTATAAGTTCAGAGTTAGGGTTAGTGTTAGGGTTAGGGTTAGAGGAAGGTTTTAGGGTTAGGGTTATTGTTAGTGTAAAATTTATGATTAGGTTTAGA
>NW_011890040.1:5314-8647 GCF_000151845.1 Pteropus vampyrus
TTAAGGGTTAGAATATGGTTAGATTTAGCTTCCTTTTTATGTATAAGTTCAGAGTTAGGGTTAGTGTTAGGGTTAGGGTTAGAGGAAGGTTTTAGGGTTAGGGTTATTGTTAGTGTAAAATTTATGATTAGGTTTAGAGTTAGGGTTAGGATTAGCTTTCGTTTTAGGGATAGGATCAGGTTTAGGGTCAGTGATAGGGTTAGTGTTATGGTTAAAGTTTAGGATTAGAGTTAGGGTTATGTTTGGGAAAGGATTATGGTTAGGATTAGATTACAGTTAGGGTTAACGTTAGGGTTCGGGTAAGTTTTATTTTACGTGTAGGTTTATGGTTAGGGATAGGATTTGGATTAGGTTTAGGTTAGGTTTACAGTGACAGTTAGGGTTAGGGTTAGTATTTGCGTTAGGGTTAGTGGTACGGTTAGTGTCAACTTTATGTTTAGGATTTGGTTTAGGGTAAGTGGTTAGGTTTAGGATTATTGTTAATCTAAAATTTAGGGTTAGGTTTAGATTCAGGGTTAGGATTAGCTTAGGTATTTGGGTTAGGAACAGGGTAAGGGTTTGTGTTCGTGTTAGGTTTAGAATTAGGGTTATTATAATCTTTAGTTTTAAGGTTACGATCAGGGTTAGGGTAAGGAGTTAGGTTTAGAGTTATTTTTAGTGTATAATTACAGTTAGGGTAAGAATTAGTTTTAGGATAAGCTTTAGTTTAAGGTTAGTATCAGGGTTAGGGTTAATGTTAGGGTTCGGTTTAGAATTATTGTTCGCATTAGCTTTATTTTTAGGGTGAGTTTCAGGGTTCAGGTAAATGTTTGAGTTATGGTTAGGGTTAGGGTTAGTTTTAGACTTAAAGCTATATTTAGGGTTATGTTTATGAAAGGGGTTAGGGTTAGGGTTATTGAATGTTCAAAATTTAGGGTTAAGATTAGTGTTAGGTTCAGGGTTAGAGATATGGTTAGTATTAGCCATAGTTTTAGGGTTAGTATCAGGGTTAGATTTGGGGTTACGGTTAGGTTATGGTTATGGTTACAGTTCTGGATTAAGTTTAGGGTTAGGGTTAGAATAAGGGTTACTGTTAGGGTTAGGATTAGGGTTAGGGGAAGAAGTTAGAGTTAGGATTAAGTTTACGGTAGGAGGTTAGATTCAGGATTAGTATTAGGGTTAGAGTTAGGCTTTGGATATGTTATGATTAGGGTTATCGTTAGGTTTCGGATTAGGTTTAGTTTAGGGGTAGGTTTAGGATTAGGGTTAGGTTAACGGGTTAGATTTAGGTTTATTGTTGTGTAAAATTTAAGGTTAGGGTTAGAATTAGGTGTATTTTTAACTTTAGTTTTAGGGTTGGTTCCGACTTAGGTTTAGTGTTATGTTTATGCTTAGAATTAGGGTTAGGTTTAGCTGTACTATTAGGGTTAGAATCATGGTTAGAGTTAATGTTAAGATTATGGTTAGGGTTAGGGTTAGTTTTACCTTTAAAGTAGGGTTAGGGTTAAGGATTAATGTTAGGATTAGGATAGGGATAAGGATAGGGTTAGGGTAAGCTTAGGGTTAGGGTTATGGTTAGGGTTTGCTTAAGGTTTATTTTAGGATTAGGTATATGTTTAGAGTTCAGGTTAGGGTTAGGTTTAGGTTAGGGTTAGAGTTATGTTTAGGGTTAGTGTTAGGGTTAGGCTTGGCTTTATGTTTAGAGTTCGGATGAGGATAAGGGGTTAGGGATAGTGTTATTGTTAATGTAAAATTTATGGTTAGGGTTAGTATTAGGGTTAGAATTAGGGTTAGGGTTAGGGTTAGGATTAGGTTTAGGGTTAGAGTTAGGGTTATTGTTAGGGCTAGGTTTAGCGTCACTGTTTGTGTTGGGGTATGAGCTAAGAGAGGATTAGTGTCAGTGTTAGTGTTAGGGTTATGGGTACGATAAAGTTTAGGGTTAAGGTTAGGGTTAGTGTTAGGTTTAGTCTTAGTATTATTGTTTGGATTAGGGTTACAGCTATGTTTAGGGTTAGTGTTAGGATATGATGTTAGAGTTAGGATATTGTTAGTTTTTGGAATAGGGTTAGGATTAGTTTGGTTATGGTCAGGGATAAGTTTAGGTTAGGGTTAAGAATAGGGTTAGGGTTAAGGTAAGATTTAACAGTTAATATTAGTATTAGGATTAGAGATTGGGTTTGGGTTAAGTTATGTTTATGGTTAATGTTAGTGTTAGGGTTAAGATTAGAATTAGGGTCTAAATTTAGGGTTATGGTTAGTGTGAGGGTGACTGTTAGGATTGAGATTAGCCTTAGATTCAGGTTAGAATAAGGATATGAAGTTATGGTTAGAGTTATTTTTAGTATAATATTTAGGTTTAAGGTTAGAATTAGGGTTAGAATTAGCTTTAGATGTTGGGGTAGTATCTTGGTTAGGGTTACTGTTCAGTTATGTTTAAGGTTTTGGTTATTTTCAAAGTTCGGTTTAGGGTTAGAGTTTTTTTTAGAGTTAAATTAGGGTTAGGTTTAGGTTTGAGGTCAAGATTTAAAATTAGGTTTGTTAGTGTAAAATTTAGCGTTGGGGTAGATTTAGGGTTAAGTTAAGAGGTTAGAGTTAGGGTTACGGTTAGGGTTAGGGTTACGTTAAAGTTAGCATTAGGGTTAGGTTTCGGGTAGTATTAGGGTTATGGTTTGGGTTAGTGTTAGGGTTACGGTTAGGGATAAAGTTAGGGTTTGGGTTAGAATAAGAGAATAGAGTTAGGATTAGTGTTAGGTTCATCATTATGGTTAGGAATATGTTAAGTTTAGGATTAGGTTTAGGTTTAAGGTTAGGTTTACGGTTAGGTGTATCGTTGGTTTCGGGTAGTATTAGGGTTATGGTTTGGGTTAGTGTTAGGGTTACGGTTAGGGATAAAGTTAGGGTTTGGGTTAGAATAAGAGAATAGAGTTAGGATTAGTGTTAGGTTCATCATTATGGTTAGGAATATGTTAAGTTTAGGATTAGGTTTAGGTTTAAGGTTAGGTTTACGGTTAGGTGTATCGTTAAGCGTTAGCATTCTGTTAGGCATAGGCTTAGAGTTAGAGTTTGGAGTTAGGGTTACCGTTAGCTTAGGGTTAGGGTTAAGTTTAGGTTTTCTGTTAGGGTAAGAGTTTAGAGTTCGGATTAGTGTCAAAATTAGGGATATGGTTAGGGTTAGGGTTAGCTTTACTGTTAGTGTTTAGGTTAGAGTTAGGGTTAGGGTAAGAATTTAGAGTTAGAATTAGTGATAGGGGTAAGTTTAGTTTAGAGTCACATTAAGGTTAGTGTTATGGTTAGGGATAGGGTTCCAGTTAGTATAAGGTTTCAGTTAGTGTAAGGATTATAGTTAGGGATAAA
>NW_011890040.1:9987-10504 GCF_000151845.1 Pteropus vampyrus
CACATTAAGGTTAGTGTTATGGTTAGGGATAGGGTTCCAGTTAGTATAAGGTTTCAGTTAGTGTAAGGATTATAGTTAGGGATAAAGTTTGGATCTGGGTTAGAGTAAGAGATTAGAGTTAGAATTAGTGTTTTGTTTAGGTTTAGGGTTAGGGTTACATTAAGGTTGCAGTTAGATTTAGCATTAGGGTTAAGTTTACGGTTACGTTTAGGGTTAAGATTTAGGGTTCTGTTACTCATAGGGTTAGGGTTAGGGTTAGGGTTAGGGTTAGGTTTAGAGTTACTGTTTGTGTTAGGGTTACAGTTATGTTTAGGGTTAGGGTCTGGGTAAGATACAAGAGTTTGTTTTATTGTCAGTGTTAGGATTAGGGTTAGGAATCTCTTAAGGTTACGGTTAGGGTTAAGTTTAGGGCAAGAGTTTAGAGTTAGAATTAGTGTTAGGTTTAGGGTTAGGGTTAGCATTACACTAAGGTTTAGGGTTAGGTTTACAGTTAGGTTTACGGTTAGAATTAGTTTAG
>NW_011890040.1:11779-13455 GCF_000151845.1 Pteropus vampyrus
AGTTAGAATTAGTGTTAGGTTTAGGGTTAGGGTTAGCATTACACTAAGGTTTAGGGTTAGGTTTACAGTTAGGTTTACGGTTAGAATTAGTTTAGGGTCATGGTTAGGGTTAAGTTTAGGTTAGGGTTAAGGTTAGGATTAGGGTTAGGGTAAGAGTTAAGAGTTAGGATTAGTGTTAGGGTTAGTGTTAGAGTTAGGATTAAGTTTACTGTTAGGATTAGGGTTAAGTTTGGTTTCACGGTGAGGGTTACTGTTGGAGTTAAGTTTAGCATTAAGTTTAGGGTTAAGTTTAGGGTTAAATTTAGGGTATGGGTTTAGAGTTCGGATTATTCTTAGTGGAAATTTAAGGTTTGGTTAGAATTAAGGTTAGGATTAGCTTTAGATTTAGTGTTAGGATCTGGATTAGGTTTAGTGTTAGTGTTACGTTTAAGCTTCAATTAGATTAAGGGTTAGGGTTAGGATTAGAGGTAGTTTTAGAGCTAAATTAGAATTTTGGTTAGGTTTAGGTTCAGGGGTTGAGGTTAGGGTTATTGTTAGTGTAAAATTTAGTGTTAGAGTTAGGGTTTGCGTTTGGTTTAGGGTTTAGGTTTAGGGGTATTTTTAGGCTTAGGGTTAGGTTGACGGTTAATGTTAGGGTTACGTTTATTGTTATGGTTTGTGTTATAATTAAAGTTATGTTTACGTTTAGGGTCAGGGTCCGGGTTAGAGTTATTGTTAGTGTAAATTTTGCGGTTGGGTTTAGGGTTCAAGATAGAGTAAGAGGTTAGGGTTAGAATTAGTGTTAGCCATAGAATTAGGGTTTGGGTTACTTTAATGTTAGGGTTGGAGTTAGGTTTGGATTAGGTATAGCGTTTATTGTTAGGGTTAGTTTTATTGTTAGGGTTGAGTTTTTGCTTAGGGTTACTGTGAAGTTAAAGGTTGGAATTAGTCTTAAGGTTAGAGTATGAGTTTAGATTTCAGGATATTCTTAGTTTAATTTTAGGGTTAGGGTTAGAATTAGGATTAGGTTTAGCTTTAGATACAGGATTAGGATCTGGGTTAGGGTTAGTTTTAGGGTTTAGCGTTACGATAAGGGTTAGGTTCAGGTGGGTTTGCTTTAGGTATATGTTTAGTGTTTAGGGGTAGGGATTTGTTAAGCCGTAGGTTAGAATCAGGGTTAAGGTTGGGTTTCGGTTCCGTGTATTGATTTGGGTTAGGGGGTACAGTTATGTTTAGTGTTAGGGTTAGTTTACGAGGTTCGAGATAGGATTTGTGTTAGGTTAGGATTAGTGTTATGATTAGTTTAGGTTTATGGTTAGGATTAAGTTTATTTTAGGGTTAAAGCCACGGTTTGGGTTACTGTTAGAGTTTAGAGTTAGGATTAGTTTTAGGGTTAGGGTTAGGTTTAGAATTACATTAAGGTTATTGTTAGGTAGGGTTAGGGTTAGTGTTAAGTTTGCTGTTAGGTTAATGTTATGGTTAGGTTTAGGGATACAGTTAAGAAGTCGGATTAGAATTAGTGTTAGCGTTAGGGTTAAGATCACATTAAGTTTAGAATTAGGGTTAGAGTTACTTTTAGGTTTAAGATTAGGTTTAGGAATAGTGTAAGAGTTTAGAGTTAGGATTAGTGTTAGCGTTAGTGTTAGGGTTAGGGTTTTGTTAAGGTTAGGGTTAGGGTTAGGGTTTCGTTTTGGGTT
>NW_011890041.1:0-1154 GCF_000151845.1 Pteropus vampyrus
TGTAATACATTTTGGAATATGAGCCTTGGTCATCTTTTACTTTAATAATAAATGTCAAGAAACAATGTCCTTTTTATTTCATAGAATTAATTAATATAACATTTTGCAATGAAGTAATGCGTTCTTTACCCCCTTTCCATGTTGCTGGTGGTGTTTAACAGATACTAGAGCGTGAACGGAAAAAAAAGAAATGATTCAAATTTTCTCTTTCTCTTTTTGGTGAAAAAAGTTTTAAAAAGTAAAATATTTGCCAGACAATAAAATGTAAAAGATATCGTTATGGGTCGGTTACATCTCCAATTCCTGGGAAAAAGCAATTATTATCTACTGCGTCTTCTTTCCAAACTTAAGTGGATTGTTAAGTGTCATTTAAAAGAATTTATAGAACTTAACATTTACAGAGAATTTTGAGTGCTGTACTATTTTGTGTTCTTTTTAGCAAAATTGATTCTACAAAATTATAGCTTTTCTTTTATACACAAACCAAGATAGTCAACCGATTGCTTGGTATTTTGGAATTTGAAATACAGCCTACTGCCCGCGGCATATTTGGAAGTCAGTTTGTTTGTCGAGTGGATGATTACGAAAAAAAAAAAAAAATTCTCCGGAATTTCTTTTGGAAACATTCATAAAGCTTAGTATCTTTTTAGAAAACCTCACAGAGTTAGTCACTGCCATCAGGCAGCTTATCGTCTAGTGGGAGAGAGGTGATCGAGGCAAAAATAACAATACACCTCACTACCCAAATCACAGAGTGCGAGATGGCTCCCAGAGAGAGAGATGGGGTCAGAGGGGACAGTGTCATGGGAGACGGGGGAAGACTTGCCCAACTGCCCGCAGCATGGCAGTCGGAGGCCTGGAGGCCAGGAGCGTGGGGGCCAATGTGAGGCAGCCTGTCCTGCAGGCTCCTTTGTCGGGAGAAGGGACCAGAGCAAGCATCACAGGGCGTGGAGCCTACGGTTCGTCTCATTCGACCTTTGAAGAATGAAATGCTGTAGTCAGTCAAAGAGGACGGCTCCCCCAAAACGATGGGTTCCAAACGTTGTGTTTTTACTGATCCGTTTATCGATGAAGCATTGATTAAGTATCTAGGTACCTTACATGCGGTAACTATGCGGTTCTAACGGCTTCGATTCATTGGTGGTTCCCTAGAT
>NW_011890041.1:1204-1826 GCF_000151845.1 Pteropus vampyrus
GAGGCCTGGAGGCCAGGAGCGTGGGGGCCAATGTGAGGCAGCCTGTCCTGCAGGCTCCTTTGTCGGGAGAAGGGACCAGAGCAAGCATCACAGGGTGTGGAGCCTACGGTTCGTCTCATTCGACCTTTGAAGAATGAAATGCTGTAGTCAGTCAAAGAGGACGGATCCCCCAAAACAATGGGTTCCAAACGTTGTGTTTTTACTGATTCGTTTATCGATGAAGCATTGATTAAGTATCTAGGTACCTTACATGCGGTAACTATGCGGTTCTAACGGCTTCGATTCATTGGTGGTTCCCTAGATTTGTTGAACCAGTTCCTTCGGACCGGTCGGTGTGTACCTCCAGGGCCTGGCCGGCGGCCTGCACTTAGTAAACACTCAGAAATTAATGGTCAGCTGAACCGAAGAAATAATTAAGCATCAGTCAAATCCTTCTGAAGAGCTCGATTTTATTAGGTTTTAATTACATAACGGGAATCAGGCACCATGGGTCACGTGGAGCGAGGTTCTCGCCAGACAGTAAGTAGGGAGAAGGTCGGAAAGGTTTGTTTCCTTTAAAATGCTGTTTTATTACTGTTGTTCGAGTCAGTTTTGGGGGCTGCCTTCTCCTGTCCTTTAACTC
>NW_011890041.1:2662-4763 GCF_000151845.1 Pteropus vampyrus
GGCGACCATGAGAAGCACGGGTGTCTGCCACAGGCTGCCCTCGTCGTCTGTAGGTCATTCACGCAGATGGCAGGTGCCCAGAGCTACCGTGGACAGATCCTGAGGAAGAAGCCACCCGACTCCTCCAGGCTGTGTGTGCCATCCCCACATAGTACAGAGACCCGACCTAGTGTGAGACACAAAGCGGATTCTTGGAGATGCAGTAAACAGATTTTCCACATTTTAAATGCAGCATGTTCTTGTGGGAGAGTGTGGTCTAAACTGAATCCTCTCGTTTAAATATCACAGTTCGTGCTGTCATCATCATGGTTTCTGATGCCTTTGTGCCAGGCCCCCGACTACCAGACACTACTTGCTAAGAAAATGGAAACTGTAGATTTTACCCATTACGATTTTGTGCATCTGGCTGAGTTGGTCCTCACTGCGACCTCCTAAGCACACATCCTATAGTGGCTTTTTTGACGAGCTCCCCTCTCTCCGGTTTACTGGAACCAGGGTTGCCCCTCTCAGCCCCCGGCATGTGGGCAGCATCACCCGATGCTTAATGAGATCGGTTGGAATGTTTGCTGTCATTTTGCACAGAGGTTAAGAGTGTGGGCCGAGGAGTGAACTGCCCGGGTTCGAATCCCGCCTCTGCACTTATTAACTGGGAATTGGGGTGAATTCCTTAACCTTTCTCAGTTCCTCGGGTATAAAATCTATGCTTATTACCTCACAGGGTTAAGAATTTTAAAATGTTGTAATATACGTCAAGTGCTAACAAGAGCGTTTGGCACATAGCGAAGGTCTGTAAATGTTGATTATTATTACCTCTGATACATCGTTACACTTAATGCTCTTACTTTATATGACCTCTTTCAATGCCTCGCAGTTTAACTTTTGCCATCAGGCCTTTCCTGGCATCACCTGGGTCAGTGACCTGTGACGAGCTCATCTCGTTTGTTCACGTCCTCACTTCCGTAGCGTGGGATGCCACCTGCCACTCCCTAAACTGTCGCTTTACGTTCCACGGCCCGATGCCGTCCTTTCTGCTCATCCCTCCCCCGTGATGGAATCCATGCCTCCACCCTTTCCCCGACTGTCATTTTCATAATACATTGCTCGCTGGTTTTTCTTACCCCCTCCCAACTGTTAAAAGTTTCGGGTCTTCACTTCCTGCCTGGATCTCTCACTGTCGTGGATAATCCTTCGTCTCCTGCCTGGATCTGTCACCGTCACAGACAGCTCTGTATTCACAAGAGCACGTAGAAATCTCCATTGAAATATTCTGCCCAAATGTCAGAGGCGTGCACTTACTACAGCTAGATATTGTCAACT
The DNA here is from genome assembly GCF_000151845.1 of Pteropus vampyrus. Lineage (NCBI taxonomy): Eukaryota > Metazoa > Chordata > Mammalia > Chiroptera > Pteropodidae > Pteropus > Pteropus vampyrus. The sequence goes on from NW_011890041.1 coordinate 3,980, forward strand.
CAGACGAGATCTTGAAGTTTGGAAGAGACTAAAATATAGGGAGCAGAACAGTATGGATTTTTAAATAATCTATTCAAAAGTAACACAATGACAGATGACGGTCCCAGGAGTGGCTTTGCTGTAGACCCTTGAAGCTTCGCTGCTCATCGAAGGCCTTTTATAGCTAATTTAAGTTGTCTACCTTTTAAGTCATCAGGACAGATATTTCTAAAACGCCGAGAGAAAAGATGAACAGAGACTCATCTAGGAGTCGCCCATTTAAAATGTTACTGAGACTTCATTTTTATATATTTTCCTCAACTGAGCTAACTCGAATTTTACCATCTAAAGTGCTACTTAAACTTTTATTTTTGACCGGATGAAAAAAGGCGATCCTTTAGGCAAAGCTAATCTATGGCGATGAAAGCCTGAATGTTGCTTACCTCTGGGGTAGGGGCTGATTACTGATTGGAAGGGGTACAGGGGAGCCTTGTGGGATGCGGAGAAATGCCCTGTAACTTGATCTGATTGGTGCTTACACGGAGTGTACATCTGTAAGCATCCGTCAAGCCAGACGCTCATACGTTAGGCCTCTTACTACAGAGCCGGTGAGCTAGGAATGGCTTAAGAGTGACGTGAGGGATTTCAGAGTCTCTCCCCTTTAATCCTAAAACTTCCCACCTTCTTAGCCGAGCTGCCATCTTGATATTTATCCGTTTTCTTTGATTCGAAGATAGCGAAGTTAGGTTGCATTTTTAGTTCGGAATCTAAGAAGTAGAGTATTTTGGGGCATGATCACAGTCTT
>NW_011890041.1:5834-6212 GCF_000151845.1 Pteropus vampyrus
GGAAGAAAAATCAATTCGCTGTATATTGTTCTTAAAAGCATAATTAAAGAATTTCTGTAGAAACTGAAGGAGTGGTCTATTCTCCAAGCTAGTTAAATGAAGATATCACAGCAGCTGCAAGGTGTTGGTTACACTGTTGGAATTCATTCTGATACAGTGGGTTTTTATTATTTTTTTTAACTCCCCACCCCAAGTGCGTGCGTGCGTGTGTGTGTCTGTGTGTGTATTTAATAGCAGGTGTGACTTTAAACCTTCCCAATTGGAACTTGTATGATACTGAGTAAATTCGTAGGGGCAAAATAATCCAAAATACGTCGACATGAATTTAAGAAAGATGAATAATCTTCCTTGTCATTTTGAGCTCAAATAATACCTCTC
>NW_011890041.1:6262-7791 GCF_000151845.1 Pteropus vampyrus
GCTCCCGCCACGCGCTGCCCTCCTCGCCGCGTCCTGATGGACCGCGCTGCGGGCAGGTCCCCGCCCCGGCTGCCGCGCACGCTGCCGCCTGGCGTTGCTCTCGGCTCCGCATGGTTTTCCCTCCTCTCTTCCTCCCATCCTTCTCTCCGAAACCTGCCCGTCCTTTGAGACCCAGCTCGGATTCCACTTCTCACGGCAAGGGCTGCTCTTCGGACTGTTCCGTTCCAGTATCACCTCCCCATTTCCCACTCGCGTGATGTTTGTACACCTGTCGGTTCTGACGGTTTTCACATATCGTTTCTCGTGTGGGGGTCACATGTTCCTGGCAGATCGTCCGAGGCAGGTGGTTGAGGCTCTGACGGTGTAGTCCCTGCTCCAAGTCCTACCGAACCAGACCCTGGGGAGGAGCCTGGAAGTCCCTGTTTTTACTAAGCTACCCAGGTGATGTCCGTGAGGAATCACATTACTTGGTGTCACTTAAACCGTGTGCTCATATTTGAATTGAACGGAATAAACTCTAGATTTTGTATTAAATGTATATTTTGAGTTCTTTGAAAATTTATGAGCCATGTGTAATGTTACTTCTTTTCATCTAGCGGAGTCATCCAGGGTACCCCGCTCTCCCCGACTGTGTGTCAGTGAGAGAAATCGGCAAATAAAATATTTCGGTCACATATACCTAAATGAATACTTATTCAATTTCTTTTACAAATTTCTTTATACAAATTCTTTTCACTTCTTAATTACACAACTAATTCCTGAACACATTCTCATGAAGAAGTCAAAAATGCAAAGTAAAACTCACTCTCGATTTCTTCCCCCTCCCCTGTGATAAACAGGGCTGTCACTTTGCTGCATTCCCTTCTGAATTTGTAAAACACCTTTATATGTTTTAGAGTTAGTGTTTCCCATAAACACAGTATGAGTTGTTTTGACACGTCTCACTTTGTCCTGGCACACTCTTCCGTATCGGTACGTGTGTGTGTGTGTGTGTGTGTGTGTGTGTGGTCCTTCTGCACAGCGTTCTGTAGTATGGATGTATCACTGTTGATTTAAGCATCCTTTTGTTAATGGCTGGACAGTTACGTCGCTCTCACTTGTCCCCCATTGTAAACCTCAGCATCCTCACGCGTGCCCTCCCGCGAACATGTGCCATTTGCTCTTGACAAGCTCTTCCTGCCCTGCCCGCCGTCCCGTTTGCAGATCAGGCGAGACCTCGTGGCGGGCATCGGTGTTGTCTTCGGGCTGTGGCCCGTCATCATTAATTCAGGTCCGCAAATCTGCGTTCTGTTCCTCGCTCTCCGTTGACTCACTCTGTGATCTGAGACCTTTTTTTCCTCTCTCAATGTGACGGCGTTGGCTGGGATGGCTTTTAGGGCTCCTCATGGTTCTAACAGTCTCTTCTTCTGATGAGGCCTGTGGGCGTGATGCCCTTCGTTTCCATTATGCTCAGCTATTTGCAGGTGTCGTTCGATCCTTGTACAGTAAATCGTAGAGGGTCGCAGTGCTCGTGAATACAGAGACTTCAC
>NW_011890041.1:8656-10802 GCF_000151845.1 Pteropus vampyrus
ACATGGCACATTCCAGGGGGACTCGTGAGACTGAAATGTGCTACCTGAGTGCTTTCTTGCTTAAATTTGGTGAATACGATAAAGCTTGGGAAAGTATATTTCCTTCATAACATTTTCGTTGTTCAGAAATATACAAAGCCCTGTTATTTTTTTTCCCCAGGGCTTTGATTTCCCCGAATGCTAGGAAGAGCTATTTGGAATTTGTGAAAGCTGATACTGTCCCTTTGTAAGTCGTGATGTTAATCCTGCAGCTTTGTCAACAATAGAGTTCTCCAGACAGGTGACATGTTTTCATGTTTTAGCCTTCCCTTCTCCCTCGCCTTACAAGCCCTCACTCTTTCCCTAAAAATGATTAAAAGAGGGAGAAAAGGTGAGAGAAACAAGAAACGACCATTTATAGCTTTTCCATTTTTTTTCTGTTTCTTGTTAACTTTCCCCCGGCCATACTACTTTTTTTCCCCTTTCAATAAAAACCTCCCTTGCGTCCGTGTCCGCCCCAGCCCCCCCGAATCTTGATTACCCTGCTCTGTTCTTCCCTCTCTCCCTCCTTCCAAGAGAGCTTCACAGTCTCGCTGGCTGTTCCCTTGACCGGTACATGTGCACGTACCAGAGTTCCCTGGTCATCAGCATCCTGGAGCCGAGGTTGGCGAGTGCTCCTACAGTCCTCAAGAATGAAGTGCCAGGGAGGGTTTATTACTAATTACGAGGACCCGAGTCTGCCAGTGCTTACTTTCTTTAAGCAGAGTTGAGCGTAGTCCTATGACAATGTCACTGTCACCCACTTCCGTGCAATAACGCTTTCTCGAATGGGAAAGAAAGTGACGCTCCATCTGGTCCTCTGGGAATTGGGCACAACCCAAGCTCATCTAAGCGCCCAGCGAATGGGAGTGGATCCTGGAAAATGCAAATGTCGTCTGCCTTGGGGCTTTTTGTCATCAGAAAAAAAGGCTAAAAACCTAACTAAAGAACGGGCAGATGTTCCTGCCTAAGATTATTATTGTTTGGTTTTGGGTGTGTTTTCGAAGGTGAAAGCACCCTGGAAAAATATTGTTTCTCTCTATAATAGAGGTTAGATTTATTTGTTTGTTCGTTTGTTTTTACTATTTGTTATTTTCAACGGAAGACTGCAGTTAGTGGGAAAAACCATCCCGCGGGCTCTATTAGGATATTAAAAGTAGCAAATTGAAACGGCTTTACACGTGGAGGAAGGCTACTTTTGATGGATGAAAGTATATGGCGGACCGACCCCCTTCTCGGATATTTTCTGTGAAAAGATTGCAAGAGAAGAATTAAAGATGGCATTGCTGTGCCTCAAAGAGGTTTCACGTTTTACCTGTGCTTGTGGTTTGGGTGTTTCAAACATCTGTCTGTCACGTCCGTGAGTATAAAGCACTTCAAAGCGATCTCATGTTTTCCCGGGAGGTAGCTTCGCGCTAAACTCGATTTTTCTTTCGCAGTCGATGTCGACAATCTCTATTTATGGTCTCGAATTTAACATAAAATGAAGACTTTACTCAAGCAGAAAGAATGCAATGAATCTGTAGTTTTTTCTGTCTCGAGGGAGTAAACTAGTCACAGATCCAGAAATTTCTCAGTTAAAAGGAGATACTGGGGGTGAGTAGGAAGACGGAATATTTACATTAGTTACAACCCAGAGTGTGTATAATAAAATATCATTTCTTTGCAGCTGCTTCGTGTGATCTATCGCAGTGGCTCTGGGGTCACTTTAGACCCAAAGATAGCAAAAACCTCTTAACTATGGAAATTCAAGAGAGAGTTTTGAGCCTGGGTGACCTGAAAACTGGGAGTAAAAAATTAAGGCTTTGTGTACAAGTTAAGTGATTCGCTTCTTCGTTCAGTGCCTTAGTCTCCTCTGTAGGAATAAATTTTCCTGCCCAGCTTTATCAATAGTTTCATCATTGGCATTTAGAGAGCGTATTCTTTAAAAATCAGTGAATGGTTAAAACGATAGATACGCAACTCTGTAAAAGAACTGAACACCATTTTCTCTTACATCTTAAATGGATTACGTGGTATGTGAATTATATCTCAATAAAACCATTATTAAAAAATTAACATGTAGTTATATTTGAAAATATTTTAGGGTTTTTTCCTTGGAAGACTTACCCCCAAAACGAAGAATTCT
>NW_011890041.1:18412-18959 GCF_000151845.1 Pteropus vampyrus
CAGGTGACATGTTTTCATGTTTTAGCCTTCCCTTCTCCCTCGCCTTACAAGCCCTCACTCTTTCCCTAAAAATGATTAAAAGAGGGAGAAAAGGTAAGGGAAACAAGAAACGACCATTTATAGCTTTTCCATTTTTTTCTGTTTCTTGTTAACTTTCCCCCGGCCATACTACTTTTTTTTCCCCTTTCAAAAAAAACCTCCCTTGTGTCCGTGTCCGCCCCAGCCCCCCCGAATCTTGATTACCCTGCTCTGTTCCTCCCTCTCTCCCTCCTTCTGAGAGAGCTTCACAGTCTCGCTGGCTGTTCCCTTGACCGGTACATGTGCACGTACCAGAGTTCCCTGGTCATCAGCGTCCTGGAGCCGAGGTTGGCGAGTGCTCCTACAGTCCTCAAGAATGAAGTGCCAGGGAGAGTTTATTACTAATTACGAGGACCCGAGTCTGCCAGTGCTTGCTTTCTTTAAGCAGAGTTGAGCGTAGTCCTATGACAATGTCACTGTCACCCACTTCCGTGCAATAATGCTTTCTCGAATGGGAAAGAAAGTGACG
>NW_011890042.1:0-993 GCF_000151845.1 Pteropus vampyrus
GAAATGAGTGAAATGACAGCAGACGGCCCGATGTCCAGAACTCAGACAACAGAGCCATCTGGGGCCACCTAGTGTGGGACACTTACTTCCATGGCTCTGAAAACATTCTGCATCAGAGTCTAGAAGAGTCTATTCTGAGTCCTCAGGTTCCCTGGGGAACTTCGAGTTTAATAGGACGAGCTCGAATTCTGTGCTGCGGTCGCTCTGGCCTTGAACGAGCGAGTAGGTTGCACCTCGGGCCCGCGGTTCCGTCTGGAACACCGCTCCCTGGGCACGTGCGTGGCTTGGCCTGGGTCAAGGCGAGCAGACACTGCAGGGCTCTGGCACAGCCCCGTGGGAGGTGACTCGGATGCTGCTCGCTGAGACCTTTCCAGGTCACGCTCTTTCAAACCCCGACTCCCCCCACCCCTCACGCTCCAGCACCCAATTCCCTTCCCTGCTCCATTCCCCACGACGCTCCGAAACGGACCAATTATTTTACGCATTCGTCTCGCGCATTGTCCGTCTCCTGCTGGACCACGAGCTCCAAGGGGGCAGGATTTATGTGGTTCCCCCCACCCTCGGTTTGTTCGGAGCTGTACCTGCAGTTAATCCAGTGGCTGGTATGCGGCAGGCCCCCCCAAAGCTCTCTGACGAACAAATGCGCAAGATCAAGGCACGTAGCTGAGGATGGACACAGGGCAGACGGAGGAACGCGGATTTCGAGACCAGATTCAGGCAGCCTAAAGCCCAGAAGCGCTGAAGCTGCGCTCGGCAAGGCAGCCTGATGGCGAAAGAGCTCGGTGAGGACGGAGATGTCAACCTGGTTCTCTCCCTTTGTTTCCTCTGTCTGTGAAAATGATCTTAAAACCCGAAGGGAGGAAAGATTACGTAACGGTATAGACTAGCTCTGCAGCGCTCACGAGGGAGCCACTTCCTTTAGTTCATCTCAATCACGTCGAGCCTCATCCCGCCCCCCGCCCCGGCCAGGGTCAGCGGCAGACTCGGTCTCCA
>NW_011890042.1:1799-6785 GCF_000151845.1 Pteropus vampyrus
CGCTACGTTTTTGCACACCTGTCCACCCCAATCTCTGCTTACATGGGTCTTGGTGGCTACTAGGCCTGGCTGTGCCAAGCCCCCAGCTGACCTCTAAATGTTAGCTTCCCTTCTGGCTCATGCCTGCTCCAGCCAGTTCCCCCAACACGTGCGAGTGTGCGTTCGCATGTGCACATGCATACACACACACTCCTATTCACAGCTCACCGACTCCCCTGCCCTGGGCTGCTCTCCCGACTCCACAAACCCAGGGGGCTTTGCTCTGTGGTGCCCAGGGGTAAAGCAGGGCAGGTGGGTAAACTCTTCTCTGTGGTGGGTTTCAGCTCCGCGAGAGAAACAACGCCATCAAGACTCTCTGGCTAGGGGATGTCGTGGAAGGGATTTCTATGCTTGTGGGGACTTAGACCGGGCCAGTGTCCCCAAAGGGATTTCTATGCTTGTGGGGACTTAGACCGGGCCAGTGTGCACCAGCTTGTCCAGCGCCCACTCCAAACCTACGATCCTAGAATTCAGAGCGGGAGGCAGGAATCCGTATTCTCAGCAAGTGGACCAAACGATCTGATGCAGCTGGTCCCGACACTGGCCTCTGGACTAGACGATGCCTCTAAAGTGAAGGTCACGTTTATGCTATTTCACAATGCTCCTGAGAGGTCAAGAGATAGCTCGAGATGCTAAAGGGTTTACGAGGTTGCATTTCGGAGCTGACTCACTCCTTAAGAGCGCCGACAAAGTCGGAACTGACGTTCTTCATGTTCAAGAGCGCTCTCGCTGCTGGGGATTGCTTCCTGCTTATGCAGCGGCTGGAAGGTCAAGTTCACGAGCGCCAGGCCTTTCCAAAGGCTGTGTTTCTGGAGGGTTTTAGGGGGAGATCCCTGGGGAACTGGCATGGCCTTGCCTGGTGAGCTTGCCCTTGGCCGTGACCTTGCCTGGTGAGCCCGTCCTTGGCCATGGCCTGCCTCTGCACATGCTGGGAACCGCCCTGAACACCCGCTTTCCTCTTGAACTGGTGAGCCCTATGGGTGAATCCACGGCGTAGGGGCCAGGACAAACGCCTGTTCCGGCTAATGATGCCGCAGCTCAGACCCCACCCTCCTCCGACTCACGGCCTGGCTTCGGTTTTCCTTCCTCCTAAAGAAAAGGAGCTTTGAACTCCTATCACTTAGTTGTTGAGATTGGCATCTCTCTACAATTACACACACGCGCGCACACACACACACACATGCTTATATACACACATATATACACACATATTACAGACATCAATACCAAATGTGTAATATAGATCACATATATAAATGTAGATGTGTAACGTATGGACACCTACTCGTCCATCTACCTATGATACCTGACGTCCAGTTCTCAGCCCTTCCACGGGGCATAGACTCTCTCTTTTTCAATATGTCACCTTGCCACAAGTGAAAAAGTTCCCATATTCAAAAAGAGGCTCATATCAGCATTATCCACCGTCACAGGAGAACGAGTTTACGTCTCAGTGTTTCATGTCATTCCACCATACAGTGAGATTCGGAGAAACGTATGCAAATAAACTAGAATACATTTCATTAACACCGGATTGAAAGAAACAACCTTTTTGCTGAACGGGCCCAGAACGGTCGCAGCATAGCTGCAATGACCTCCGAGTCGGGGACAGAGAGAGGACAGGCAGAAGAGGAAGCATGGAAGGGCTTAGATGTCCCCGAGCTCTTCCTGGGAATGAATTCGCCTTCAGAAGTCAGAAATCCCACAACAGCTGCTCAGGGCCATTGATGCCATGAAATCCACCCACGGTAAATCCCGGGCCTTGGTGAGATTTATGCATGAACTCGGAGGCAAAACAGGGATTTTCTAATATCAAAGCAACACCCCGAGGGAGTCAGAGACTCTTTGGCGCCCTTGAAAAGGCAAAAGCACGTGCCGGGGGCCCGCTCATCGGAGCACGTGGGGGACAGGGTAGGCGCGGTGCCTCCCTCCCCCGCCCTGCCCAGGAGCCCAGCGTCCCCTCTCAGGGACCAGGGACGGCTGGAGAGGCGCGACACGCAGGCAGGGCGGGATCACGTTCTGTAGGGGGCGTCGCGGATCCACAAGCACTCAGAGGAGCCGAAATCCTGCCGCTGCTGGTCTTGAGGCTCCTTGGTGGGCTGTGACAACGCTCCCTTAGAGTCCCGCCCTTGGGAGAAGCACGCTCGTTTGTCGCCCGTGTTATCAGCCCGGGCTGTGAGCTGAATGGAATATCAGTGGGTAACGGGCTGCAGGGAGAGCTAGGCTCATCTCCACCCCCTGGCTGAGTGAGTGGGGACTCGGAGAGGGGACCGGTGACACGCGTGCCGGCCAGGTAGCTGGCGGAATGGGAAGGTCCTCAGTAAAGTCCCCTTGTCCTAGAAGATCTTTCTCAACGGGAGACGTGGCACCTGTGTTCCCAACACTATAGTTTCTTTTCCAGTTCAATGACTCCATTGAGCTACTCAGTAGAGGGAGTAAGTAAGGAACCTCGGCCAGGCCTTCCATGAAAGCTTGTCTGCTCCTGGTCCGTCTGTAAGATGAGGTAAGTGGATCCGGTAGAGGCGAAGGGCAGGTGAGCTTCGGTGGTTGGGGAGCAGGGCCATGGCGTGGCTTAGAGGAGGCCGGCTGCCCAGCCAGGGAGACCCAGGCACCGGGCAACCAGCGGCGGGCTGGGGTGGCGCTGGGGACGGGAAGAATAGACTTGGTCGCTACAGGCTGGGGGTCTTGAGAATAAATAACTTCCACAACAGAGGTGATGTCACAGCGGATGTCACACACAACATCTATCTGTTCAAACGAGGCAGGGGAAATGCAGGTCGGACTGGTCTAAAAAGCGGCCCCAGATCGTCCTGATAAACAACTCGTTTTCATCACCAGAAACCATGTGTCGATGGCGATGCTCAGGATCCGAACAGAAGAGAACAACAGATTCAATCCCGGCCTCCTTGAGAGCTTGCCAGTCGAAGTGAGCCACATAAGTAGGACACAGAGCTCAGGAAAAAAAAAAACATCAAAACGCGAGATATTTCTGGCATGTGGAACTGTGGAATGCACAGCTGCAGCCCGCAGCACAGCTTGGGGCCCGCGAGGCTCAATCCACCCTTCGGACGGGCCCGCAGCTCTCGGAGCGCTCGCCGGGGGCCAAGCCCGCCTCTGAGAGTCCCGAGGTGTAGAAAGATGAAAAACAAAACAAACAAAAAACAAACAAACAAACAAAACGGAGTCCTTACTGTCAGGGAGGTTACTGCCCAGAGGACAGTTAACGCACGCCCACGATGGACCAGTCGCAGTACAGGCGTGAAGTCTGACAGGCTGACCAGCAGAATCCAAGTTCACGATGCCACTCGGAACAACTGTTTCGTCTTCTGTGACAAAGGGTAACAGTATCCACCTCCCAGCGTTGTGTAAACACCGAAGGAGCCACTAAAAAGCACCGATGCAATCGCTAATCTAGTGGACGTCAGTTTGTCTCCCCCGCTTCCATAAATTACTCGAATACAAGGTAGGAAGCGATGTGTCTGTCACAAGAAAAGTAAAGAAAATTGTTGAGAGAATCCAGGTGTGATGACTTACAGCTGGGGGAGCTCAGAGAAGACTTCATGGAGGAGGTGACGCTGAACTTGGCTTTGGCGATTGAGAGAGGCAGAAACAGGGGAAGTGGGCTCCAGAAGGAGAGAACCACATGGGCAAAGACCAGGGGCAGGTGAACAGCTGGGCTGGTTACATAGTGATGGGGGACGAGCAGGCGCCATGTCACTGAGGACCCTGAGGCTGGGCTAAGGTTACACCTCAGGTACGATCAAAGGTACGTGAGCGGGAGAGGCGAGATTAGTTGTAGAGCTTCGCTTTATAAATGTAAATCTTGCATCTGGGTTCTTAACGACTGGGGAGGAATTCTCATCAATTCTAAAGACGAAACGGGATGACAGTAGGTAATGATGGTCTACACAGCAGGGGTCAAATGGAATCATAGGTAGCTGGGAGAGTCAGCATGTAGGACGTGTGGGTAAAGAGCACAGAAGAACCTGTGTCTCTGTTCGTCGGCTCTGTGACTGAAAGGATGGTGACCCCTCTAACAGGAACAGAAGAAATCCAGAAGGCAGAGATGGGAACGTCCAGGGGGTACAGTGTGTTCTGGACTAGTCAGACTTCTGAGAGCTCACAAGAGAGGTCCCCTGTAGAAATCGGTGTGAGAGTCGCCAGCACCAAGAGCAAAGGACGGGATGAAGAGACAAGCAGAGGGCCGAGATCGGAGCTCGGGGACAGGGACATCTTGGGGGTGGAGGAGGGAAATGCGAGAGAGGAGGGAGGAGCCTCGGAGGGACACGGCAGGACAGGGCAACCTGAGGGGAGCCAACGAAAGGAGAGGTCATGGGTGCCCAGTGGGGGGCAGAGGGGCTGGAGTGGAGGGTGGCGACTCAGAGCTCATCGACGGTATCTCTTTTACCCCCGATTCATTTTCTGTGGATGGATTTTTTTTTTTCCCTTGGATTCCCCATGCAGAGATTTTGTAACGACGACAATGAAAATTGCCAATGACCTCGAAGAGGTCAAACCCAAGCTTGTAGAGGCCGAAGGGAGAGTCCGAAGTTAGGAAGCACAAGCGACGACTGTGGGTTGCTCTTTGAGAAATTTCGCAACCAACAGGAGGAGGAAAAAAAGCCCAGGTGAGTGCGAAGCCAGGGCGGGTGGCGGCGGTGTCCGAGAGCTCTGCTGCCTTGGGCAGAGCTGGGGATCCCACTCTCGGGAATTCTGGGAGCCTCTAGTTAGACTAGCTCGAAGCGCTCCCCCAACGGGAGCGTTTACACCACAGAAATTGACGAACGCTACAAATCAGCCTCCTCCTACCACTCTCAGTTGGTTGTAAAGAGTTTACCCCCGTCACGATGGAGACGGCAAGCCGGTTTCGAGGCCGTGTGGGCGAACACAATGGAGAGGCAGGAATTGAACGGTTGGGGTACGGGAGTGGGATAGGAGGTTGGGAGA
>NW_011890042.1:9045-12603 GCF_000151845.1 Pteropus vampyrus
CGAGAATTTCCGAATCGTTAAAAAACAAACAAACAAACAAAAAAAAAAAAACAAAAAAACAGCAATGTGAACTACGGCTGATGAGGGCTGACACTTGACCACCCGCCGGGCACTGTGCGAGGAGCTGCACGCACACGGCCTCGTTTAGATGGCAAAGCAGCCCTGTTCCTGACGCCTCCACCTCCCCCCGCCACGGTCACCCCCGTTTCATAGACAGCAAGGCAGAGGCTTCCAGAGGCTAAGTTACCTGACCGGGGATGGCGGCCGGTAAGCGGCAGAGCGGGAACCTGAGTCCAGGATTGATCTAGCTCCAAAATCCACGCATTTCATCGCTGCCCGAGATCCTGAGGCTCAGAAAAGCTGAGTGTAAAGATGCAGAGAGCTTCGCGGACCAGGAATCAAAGGTCCATTCAGTCAACGAGACTGTGTGTGTAACACACACTCATCTTTCTCTGAGCCTTGGTTTCCTGAATGGCATCAACCTCGAAGTGATTTTGACGACTAAACAGAGCGACACGTGGAACACCTTCTTCATGTGATGCCAGGCAAGCAGACACCCCCAGTCCTCCCCATCTCTCTCTTGTTCATTTGTTCACTCATTCATTCATTCACTCATTTATTCACCAACAAGGTGTTGGGAACCTCCCACCTGTCAGCCGCTGTTCCACGAGCTGGGGGCATAACGTGGAAGAGACAGCCCTTAACCTCAAAGGGTTCACAGTCTAGCTGAGCAGTGGGGTTGGGGACCCGGTTCCGACGCGTGGGTGTGGACGCTTCCTCACACCACCGAGCCACGCTCCAGACACAGGCAGGGCGTCCAAGAATTCGACTCGGTTCTGACCCTGTCTACTCAGAGACAGCAGCAGAGTCCACAGGCTCCGTCCCATGAGACTCATCCCTACTTCAGGAGCCAGTCTGCTCCTGACCACGGAGCTATAATAAATCAGAGGGTCCCATGACTCCCTCTTTGGGTTCGTTTGAATAGGCAACAGCCATTCGTTAATTTTCTCTTTAGGGTCCTGAAGCAATTTCAGGAACAGAGAACAAAAACCGAATATTATAACAAAAGATGCTCCCATCACCCTTAAGGCCAGGAAATTCCAAGTCTTGGGAGCCGACAGCCAGACTCCGTGGACGAGGACCAAGGACCTATGAGAAATATATTTGGGTCATCTGAGTGACGTATTTCTTATAAGTCACAGTATCACGGCAGGCCATTCCACGGCGATAAGATCATCGCTCTATGGGGAGTCTGGGAGTGTGGGATGGGGCTGAGGGGGCCCCCAGTCGGCCTGGGAGAGCCAGGAAGAGCTTTCCCCAGAAGGAAGGCGCGCCTCGGGCCTGAGGCTTGGAGAACAAGCCGGAGCTAGCCAGACGGAGGTGGGCAGAGTCCCTCCAAGACAGAAGAACGTGCGCAGGGAGCTCTGCCAGAGCCAGACAAGTCCGCAGAAGTCCGACAGCAGGAGAGGCCGGTGTGGGGCACCCCGGGCTGGGGCTGGGGCCAGCGGGAGTGAGAGATGGGGCCGGAGCGTGGAGGTGACCCATGTGCATGCTGAGGAGCTCGACTCTTCATTTCGATTTGATGGAACAAGGACCTACTGAGGGACCTTTAGGTGCAATCCCTGCCCGTTAGAGAGTCTAGGGGTAAAGCCTTTGTCCTTTGTGCCCAAGCGGCCAGCGTCCCAGAAGCTCTGCAGACACTTTTGGGCCATGCTCACTGTGTTCCCTGCTCCTCCGCCCCCAGGGGCCAGCGAAGCCCGTCACGCCGGCCTGGGCCTAAGACCCCTGGAGGTCTCCACATATTGGCGCCCAGGACTCTGGGGCCGACGAAGCCCGCCCACACCCCTCATCCGGGCCATCCTAAGTCACCGGCCAAGAGGTGGCCCTCACGGCGTCCTCACACGTCCTGACCTGGCTTCCGGCGGCTTCTCCCCACCCTCCTAACGTGTGCCTGGCTGCCACCGGATCAGCTGTGCTGTCCCCTCAACCCCTCCCACCTCTTCGCCTTACGGGAGACCCGGCCGAGCTCCCCCAAACACCCCCCAGCCCCTCCCTGAAGTGGAGACCCCATCCTCCCTTATCCCCACGACATCACGGAGCCCTCAGGTGGCAGTAGCACCTTGCTCCCTGTGGCTTCTTTCTGACCGTTAGTCTGCGGCTCTCAGACTTCCTTAGAGGTCCCGGTCATACGCACCGTACAAATGACTGACATCTGCCCTTCTTATCCTCCCTGGCCCGCTCAGTGAGGACGGCGGCACCTCGGCCATGATATTCCTGGCTGCCCACATCATCCTGGGGACTTTAACACTCACGCACCACTGGCGCCTGGGCTGCAAGGACCTTCCCTCTCCGTCGCTTAAGGCTTCCGCATCCACGGCCATCAGCATCAGCATCAGCATCAGCAGCAGCCAGAACTCTCCTCCCTCGAAATCCTCTGCTCGAGTGCCCTACTCTCGGCCATTATGGACTATCTCTAGCAATTTCCCCGTTCGCCATGCTCACCAAGGCCGCCCGGCACCTCTGACTTCGGTCAAGCTGCCCCGCGCTCAGCGCATCCTCCTCCGCGCCCGAATGTGTTTATGACAACTCAGGGCTCCTCGGCGGGGTCTCTCGGTTGGCGGGTTAGCCCTGCGCGCCTCGGCCCGGGGCAGGAGACCCTGCCGGGGCTGCCGCCACCCACGTTTTCATCTCCTGGCTTCCACGCGCTTCCTGGAACCTTACGTGTCAGCTACTTGCTTGTGTGTCCTGGGACGTGTCTAGCTATTTCCAGCTTGCGAGGTTTTGTTCATCCGCTCTTGCTGCCTAGAACTGCTGTTTCTTTCCTTTATGACTTGGCAAATCGCTACCTGTCTTTCAAGACTTGGCTCAGATACCCTCCAGCCTCCCCTCTCCCCACTGGTTAGAACCAGCCTCTCTCTATCCCGTGTCCAGATCGTTATCCTCGGCCCTTTTAATGCTTCGTTGTACTTTATTTTTTTTAATCACAAACTCTCGCAGGCAGGGGCCGTGTCCGATTCATCTTGATATTTATTCCCAGCACAGTGCCTGGCCGGCAGGAGACTCCAATACATGTTCGGTCAGCTTTCTTGAAATAGAATTTACATACAATGAAACTCACTCTTTTTAATTAAACGAGTCAGTGAGCTTAGACACAATATACCGTCGCCAGCCATCGCCAGCATCACGACATAGAGTATTTCCATCTCTCCAAAGCTTCCCTCGGGCCCCCTGTGTGCCCACCCCGTCCCCTTGGCAACCTCTGACACTCTGTCACTATAGTTCCGCCTTGTGTGGAATTTCATATAAATGAAGACAACGACGACGTAGGCTTCGGGTCAGGCTTCTTTCATTTAGAATAAATAATATTTTAGTGACTCTTGCATTCTAAGTCTCGTCTCTAATCCATTCCTTTTTCTGAGTTGTATTCCATTGTATGGATACATGGCAATTTGTGTTACCATTAACAGCTCGATAAGCATTTAAGGTATTTCCTGTCTGGGGCTGTTGTCAGCAAAGCTGATAAGGACCTTTGAGTGCAAGTGGTCGAGGACAGGTGGG
>NW_011890042.1:13392-14849 GCF_000151845.1 Pteropus vampyrus
CACGTGGGCCACGGGGCACCCCTGTGACTGGAAGGGAAGGGAGATGAGCGAGCCGGATAGAAGGTCTCCCCAAAGTCCTTAGCGGAATCAGGAAGAGATACTAAAAACAGAATGACTCCTCTCTGAGGATCGGTCCCCATTCCTTCAAAAATATCCTTCCCCTCACTGAATAACAAGGAATTTGACTCTCAGAGATTCAGATAGAGTCATAACAGGACAGGGTTGGAGAGAACTCTGTCTGATCTTATTTCCCAGATAAGAAGTCCCAAGATGCTCGCTCTGCGTCGGCTCTGGCCACCCAGCACTGTCCGAGGCAGGACTGGAATTTAGGGCTCGGGCTGGGGGTTGGGAGGGCAGGGAACGTGCTTCTACTTTACAGTGTAGCCTAGGCCATCTGCCACTTTTTTTAGGGAGAAGTAAAGCCAACTAGACACCGGGCCTGACTTTCGGTTCGTGAGCATTTGGGGCATCAGAACCGCCAGGAGCATCAGAATCACCAGGGAATTTGAAATGTCGATTCCTGTGTACAGCCTAGGATCCAAATCCTTGGGGGAGGGGGGACGAGGCATTGGGGTCGACCATTCACTCTTCTCCCCCGGAGTCCTCGGCAGCTGCCAGTTTTGGTGAAGGAAGAATTCTCTGCGAAGTTCACTTATCGAAATGTCTGTGAGCCTCGCATAATTCGAATGAACGACACTAGATGTACAGACTTCGGCAACCAAGATTTTTTTCTCGTTTCCACGAGCGAAAATACAGACTGAACCTAGCAATCATTTTACGGCCACGGGAAAGCTGATGCCAAGCCCAGACCAGAGCTGCGGGCAGCCACAGAGAGGGCAGGACCTGGCCCTTCAGCCAGGCAACCGGGCATCTTTACCCTGAGCGCTGCCTGGCACAGGGCTTGGGCTGGGCATATTGGCAGTTACTAGTATTTCTGAATGTCTGGTGCCCCGGTCTCTATGTGTCCCCAGAAGGTCCCTCCTTGCAAGCGTCCCTGCTTGCCACTCCCATTTGGGGGGCCTCACCGATGCTGTCCCCTCCTTCCTGATTCATGTCCTGAGACCACTGGTCCTCACCCCTTCTGCACATTAGAAAACCTTGGGGAGCATTTCAAAACATACCAAGGCCTGCATGCATCATCACAGGTGAGGCCAGAACTGGGGACAGGCCTCCCCGGCGAGGCTACCGGGTGGGGGGCGGGGGTGAGAACCAGTGCGTTAGAACTGCCTTCTGGGCATTCCTGGGGTGACAGAGTCCACGTGCCACAGCATCTGCCACTGAGCTCCTGCTTCCAGGCCCAGGAACGAAACGTCTGCACACGCGTGCACACGCACACTCACACACACATGCACACACGCACGTTGTGGTTACAAACTTAAGCTTCTTAGTTCTTAACTGAGAACTAAATCCCAGGGGCCTCTCCATGGCTCCTTCCTCTCTTGCTCATCGGCTGGGCT
>NW_011890042.1:16805-17401 GCF_000151845.1 Pteropus vampyrus
CCCCTCCCACATCCCACACCTGCCCTCCGCCCCGCCCCTCACACCTGCCCTCCACCCCACTCTTCACGCCCTCAGAGAGGCCCTGCCAGCTGTGAGCCACACAGGCCCAGGTGTGCGCGGCCTGAGGGTCAGTCTCCAGGTGGGCCCAGGGCCCCAGGGCAGTGTCCAGACAGCCTCCAGCCCCTTTCCTGACCACTGCCCACCCACCTGACACGTCCCTGGCCGAGGCTGTCTCCTCCAAGATTCAGAGGCAGAGGACATCTGACTGCCCTGGGCCATAGCCTGGCCCCAGGCCGCTGAGGCCCCCTGCTCTCCTGCCAGGATTGGCGTTCTTCTCCGGGTTTGGGGACAGCCTGTTTCCTGATGACTGTCACGAGGAATGTCTAATACCACCAGGAAGCCCCTATCCTCTTTCATACACAGGGCCGTGGGCTGACTCGGTGGCCTCAACTGGACATTGCAGGGCGTGTCACGGTGAGCGAGAGAGTTTCACGCAGAGCAAGCTGGAAGAGGACTTAGAGCTGAGGGTGCCATGCTGCTGCCCCGTCGCTCTTCAGGGGCTGCAGTGGGATCTGGCCCCACATCCGTGGGGTGCT
>NW_011890042.1:17800-18949 GCF_000151845.1 Pteropus vampyrus
AAGATGGTCCATTTCTGAACCCGTCATTCCTGTCTGAACAGGAAGGGGACAGAGCGGGGACTGTGCAGCTCAGAGAAAATAATCAACTCGGAAGGGCACGTGAGAGGGCTTTGTGCCCAGACCGCAGGCCTGCAGGGCACCCCCAAGAAAACGACTGTTACCTCGTTCTCTGCGGAGGGTCAGACAGCTTCACAAACTCGTAGGGGCATGAAAGGAACACAGAAGTTAGAAGGGTTTTTCAAAATTCACCCAAACTAAAGCACCTACCTGAACGCAGTTTTAACCCTCTGTCTACGCGGTTTGATCACCACCTGGTATACGGTAAATCTCAATTAAAATGTCATTAACGAATCTGTTCCTGCAGAGAAGACGTGCATCTGGAAATAATCAGCAAGCAGAAGAGGCAGCAGCAGGGGTGACGGGTGCCTGACCCGGCTTGGCTGCTAGCGAGAGGATTTTCCACTGCCAAGAGCTGAAAATCAACTCAAAATGGCTTCGAGACTCAAGATATTTATTTGTTATGTGACCTGAGAGTCCATAGGTCTGCCTCAAGCCCCTGGTTTCTTGGGGTCTCTCTGCTCCGCCATCCTCAGGGTCAGCTTCACCCCAAGACGGCCGCTTCCTCGTCCCCGTCGCTCCATCGACTTAAGGGGACAGTGTGACTTGGGTAGTCCACGTGGGGGCGGAGACGCACGCTCCACGGGCAGGTGGGCCTGTTGGGCCCCGACTGCCCAGGGCTGTGTACCTCCAGCAGGACGTGAAATTCTTCAAGACCAGGTCCCTCATCTGCAGAACGGGAACACGCATAGTGTCCACGTCCCGGGACCGGTGTGAGGATTAAAGGAGGCGGCGAGCTGGCGGGTGGCACTGAGCGCCCGTCAGAGCTCACTCGGGGTCCTCACCGAACTTATTAAATGATTAGGAAGTGGCAGCGCGGGGCTAGCTCATGAGGAGAAGCTCGTGAGAATACAGACGAGCAGCCAGGCTGTTCGGGTTCCTACTCTCGATATCCCTGTGTCATGATAGGAACAGGACAAGGGACAGGCTGGACGGGCACCCGGTGAAGGACAGAGCGACAGGCAGAAAAAATAGGGGGCGGGGAGGCGACAGCGGCCTCCAATGTCACTTCAAGGTCTTTAGGCTCCTTTA
>NW_011890043.1:0-7691 GCF_000151845.1 Pteropus vampyrus
CCCTTAGATGTTGCTCGTGCAGGTGTAAAACTATGAATGACCATCACTTAATTTAAATAACAAAACTTTAAAAGTTTCAGCTCACCAAAGACACCTAGAAAAACTTTTAAACGTACATGTACAAATAACTATTGCTAAATAGTTTACCTAAAAATCTTTATTAGTATCTATTTTATTAGATAAAACTATGAGATTGCAAACCCAATTGTTATCTTGATTTTTCTTGATACTTTGTATATCAAGCTATTTTCTTTATATACTTTGTAACACAGCTAAATTAAACTTATTTGTGTAGACCCAGCTAAAACATGTATAGTTTATGTTAATAACTTTCAAAAACATTCTATGTAATCGAAAAAAATTAACCAAGCTTTAACATCAAATATTGTCTCTGATCATATGATCCTGAAATGCATTTGAGTTTGTTTCTATTTTCTTTCTTAATTTATATCAGCATTTAATTCCTTTAAGCCAATCAAATATTACAAACTAGTAATAGAAGTTGCAGACAAAAACATCCTACCACACATTATACAAACGCAAAAGTTTCACAAATAGAGATCAAAACGTAGACAGAATTACTAATAATTGTAGAGAACACCCTGATGTCTTACCTGTGAAATGGCCACTTGTCATGAGAGTTCTATAAAACGTTTTCCTATTGAGAGTTTCTCCAATTCAAAGAATCCACAGTCTGACCATTAATGGTAGGAATTTAATAGCGACTCAAAGCAATAAACCTTTTTACAGCTTAACTAAAGAAGCCCAAGGCTTTCTATTTTTATGGTATTTCCTTTGTATGTCGAATGGCAAAAAAAAGACACTGAAAAAAATGACCATCTCTAGAAGAAAAGTTTCAATAAACAAAACAAGGAATTGCTAAGTCCAAGTGACGAACTGAACAGGTAGTGCAGGGACATTGCCTCCCCCTCCAGGATATGGCTCTGGAAAATTTTCCTTTCTTCAGACCTCCCCGTTTTAGCCCTAGCCGAGGTAATAAGCCAAAACCAGTCTTTTCCAGCCTAGATGGCATCTTTGGCCAAAGCAAAACTTTTGGTTAATTCTAATATCATGATAATGTCATCTGCATTGCAAATACTGCAGCTCCCATTGTGCACCTGACACTAACACAGTTCCAGAAACATCATATGAGAAAGAAAAGGCAGAAAACAAAGTTCCCCATCTACTGGGAGGAGACAACAAGGCCCAGTCGGCATCACAATTTTCTGAGGTCTCCCTCCAGGGAGAACAAAAAGTTCATAACCAGCCATCTTGGCGGGACCTTACCCCTCTCCCTTTCTCTCCCCACCCCTTCCTCCCTCTTCCTCTCTCAAGTTTAGCCTGCACTCCACCTCCTCAAGTGAGTACTTTAACATTAATAAAACTCGTGCTTTCCTGCTTACTGTTCATCTTGCCTTTGGATTCTTTCTTGTGAAATAAAGCAAGAATCTGGTCACGGACCCACAGGACTTCCAGCTGTTCATCTTACTCTGGAATTCTTTCTTGCAGAATAAGATGAGAACCTTTCTGGCGACATAGGTTATAGCTTCACAAATATTTTTTTCATGACAGTCTAAGTATACATGAGAGGAAAAGGACTCGCGGCACTTCTAAATTCTACCAAAGACCACAGAAATAGATCAAGAAGGCTGACAGGGTAAACAAAAATAATGTTTATTTCTGCCAGTGGAAGACCGTGATCTCTCAGCTACAGAAGTTTCCAGGAGCTAGCGGTAACTCCACCATTAATTTCCCTGCCACCATAACAAGATGGAAGTTTTGTAGTTTTCTGAAATCCATCTTAAGTGCACGGAAAGAGGCAGAACCTGGGACCTAAGGAAGACTACAAAATCTTCAAACCTCTTCCTTCATGCAGAACTATCCAGACAATTAGCATATCTGTGGAAGGAGCTGTTAACCTGGGGAAGATGCAGGCTGTAATTCAGGTAGAAGTAATTCCCTCTGTTATATGTAGAGTAATAGACCAAATAGCTTTAGTTCCTCTATAACATGAAGCAAAAAAAAACAGATACACGCATGTTCAGTACTCCTCACCCTCACTATGCTACACCACAGACTTAAAAATAAATAATTTTCCTCACCGAGCCATGTCCTCTGCTGTGTCATCTGAAGACAGACAGCACCTCTCCCCACATTTGGCACTCCTGTCCAGATTTGGGACATTTGAATTTGGGACGCTTCTCCTCACTTTCTGTTTTCACCAGGTCAGTGGTGCAGCTCCCAGGGGCTGCTGAGATACAAGGACTGCCTCACACAATGGCGCCACTGGAAGCCTCAAGAAGCTTCTTCCGGCTTTCCGAAAACGCAGTGCATACACAATGTGGGCTCACACTAGATCTCATGAGTGTGATTGGTGAATCGCCCCAGGACCAACCCCTTAGCTCCTCATCGCCAGCTCTCAACACTACCCTCAACCTCACACTGGCCCCACCCTCCAATACTCGTACCTAGCGCCTTTTCCAGTCCAAGCGGCCGATAGCTAACAGTGAGAAGGCACGGATTAGACCCATGTTGTGCGGAATGCATGCCTGGGAGGAATACTCCGGCACAAGGACAACCAGTCTGTTCCCAGTCCTCCCCCAGCCAAGGAGTTTCTTCAGCCGCAGGTGTTAGAGACATCCTTCCTGACCGGGCTTTGGCAAATAGAGTTTTTCAAGCGTAAGCTTTTATTGTAGAACACTTAGCAGAATTGTGTACATAGGTTAACTCAAATTACTTAATAATTTTTAATGACTAAATCAGGCTTTTAAACATAATTGATATAAAAGTATAAGAATGTTAAAGATGCTTATAAGTCATTTTCAGAACGTCTATAGTTGCTCCTGTGCCAAATCATGCTCTTCTAATTAAGCTTGCTGCATTTCAAAATATGAGCGACTGAGAGAAATGTGAATTTATTCATCATGGCATTTTGTTTTCCCTTATGCTTAATTATAGGGTCCCCTTGACTTAGCAACACCTAATTCAAAAATCGTTCGTGGGGAACCACAGGCAATGCCTGAAGAGGTGTCGTGGTGGACCACTGACGGAGAGTAGGACCATCATGAAAAGTTATTCTCTGCTCCCACCTAGTGGACATTTTGGTAATAGCAGCCTAGTGTATGTCATCATTAAGTTATTATCTGCTGCCATCTCGTGGGCATCTCTTGAATAACACCCCAGTTATGTCGTCATGAAAAGTTATGCTTTGCTGCCATTTCGGGCATCTCGGGAAGAGCATCTGAATATAGATAATCATGAATATTTAGTGTTTGCCTCCATCTCATGTGCATCTTGGGAATGACACCACAATGCATGTGACAAGAAATTATTCTCTTCTGCCATCTGTTGTGCATTCTGGGAATAACACCCGAGTGTATGTCATCATGAAAAGGCAGTTTTTGCTGTTATCTTGTATGCAGCTCAAACATAACATCCGAAAAAATAAAAACATCCGAGTGTATGTCATAAAAAGTTATTCACTAGTATCATTTTGTTGCCTTCTCCAGAATAACACTTGAGTTTATTCTCTACTGCCATCTCATGTGCATCTTAGGAGTAAAATTGCATGTATGTCATGAAAAGTTATTCTCTGCTGAAATCTCATTGGGATTTCAGGGAAAACAGCAGAATGTATATCAGAAAAAAGTATTCTCTGCTTCTGTCTTGTGTGCATTTTGGGAAGATACCCGTGTGTACACTATGAATACTTATTTTCTGCTGCCACCTCGTGGGCATTTTGAAAATAACACCTAGGTGTATATCATCCTAAATATCTATTTTCTGCTGCCATCTGGTGGGTTTTTTAGGAATAACACTTGAGTGGTTGTCATCATGAATATTCATTTTCTGCTTCCATCCAGTGGGAATTTGGGGAGTAACGCCACAGTGCATGTCATGAAAAAATATTTAAGTGTTATCCCATGCGCATTTTATAAATAATACCCAGGAGCATGTCATCATAAATGCTTTTGTCTGTTATCAATTCGTATGTCTCTTGTTAAAAACAAAGATTGTGTGTCTTGAAACATCGTTTCTGCTGCTATCTTGTGGGCACATTGAAAATAACATCCAGGTATATTTCATCATAAAAATTAATTTTCTGCGGCTATCTGGTGTGAATTTTGGGAATAAAATCTGAGTGTAGTTCAGATACAAATTTATTTTCTGCATCCATCTTGTGTGCCTCTCGACAATTATACTTGGGTGTTATTTTCAAAATACCCACGAGATGGCAGCAGAGAAAAACTTTTCATAAGGACATGCCCTGGGTGTTATTTTCGAAATGAACATGAAAAAGCGGCAGAAACAACTCTATGAGCAGCCCTGTCATGTTATTCCCAAATTGCCCACCAGATGGCAGCAGAGAAAGAATATTAATTATGACCTACACTTGATGACCTATAGACAGATGTTATTCCCTAAATTAACACGAGATGGCAGCAGAGGATAACGAATCACGTTTCATGACCTAAACTCGGGTGCTATTCCCAAAATGCACACGAGATGGCAGCAGAGAAGAGCGTTTCCCTGCCTTAAGGGCTCTGCTCACCATTAAAATAAGAGTCCAGACCCTTGGTACTTAGCTCACTTTGAAATAACTCCTGTCCTTTACATATCTCTTCTCACCTACGGCTTCTGTTTATCAGATGAAGAAGGAAAATTATCATATCCATTTTACAGGTATTTAAACCGAAGATTGATTCTAACGCAATTTTGAGTCCAGGACACCACACTCACACAGTACCCTGGACAGAGTAATCCAAATAGTCTTTGCAGCTGAGTTGAATCTTGGTCATTCTATTTGAAGAAAAGCTGCACATAACCTAATAGTCCAGCTTGCCATATACTCAAGCTGGTTTTTGTTGTGGAACTTGGACAGGCAGCTGGGGATAGGGACCGGTGGGGAGGAAGAAGGTGGCCCAACCCATCACAGGAGTACAATCAGCACTAGATTCTTATAATGACGACTTCCCCACTTATACTCCCTGCCATCCATTGGCCTTTTAAGTCTTTTTGTTCGAGCCAGAGCACTGGCCTGCTCTTGACCATGTTCCCTTCCTCTGAGGTCTCAACCTCCCCCTCCTCTGTTCTTGATCACCTCAGGCCTTGCAAGACCCAGAGCACCAGGGACACCTACTGTGCTCCCATTGTGGGTCCCAAGGCTGTAAGCTCCTCCTAGCTGGCTAGCCCTCTGAGTCCTCCCAACACACCCCTGGTGGCAGCAATGAGGTGAAACTGGATTCTGACTTGTACAGTCTGCTCATTCCCCCTGAGTAACGGAAAAAGCAGACTCTACTCATAAAAAATATTTTGCATTTACACTCTCACCCCATTTTTGTTCCTTTAAAATACACATTTTCTTAGGGACTTTTATACCAAAGTGTTTTCTGCAAAGCAAAAATTCAGCAATGAGATTTCTTTCAGTTAGATTTAATTTCATGCACAAAGATGTGTCTTTGAAGACTGCTGTGTGTAAAATGAGGCAAGCAGTCTGCTTTTTCTTTGAAGTCTGGGGAGAGAAGAGCAGAGCACACCTGATATCATTGTTGCTTTCATGGTGTGCTGCTTTCCCACCTTTATCTCCAGATTCAATGATGGGGAACAAAGGCAACACAGACCTCACACTTCAAAACGTCCACACTGCAAATCCAGGTTCTTACAGGAGACAAAATTTAGAGACCGGGATGAAAAAAGAGGGGATAACAAGTAGCCAGAAAAAAGTATCATGTGTCTGGAGCAGCCCACCTTCTCCAACTGCCGGAAGCAAAGACCAGTTGCAGCCGGTCTCTCTGTTTGGGGTCGGGATCAGCAGAAGAAGTACTGGCCTGGGGGCTGGAGCAGTGGCCATGGGCACCATCTGCCAGGTGTCTGTGGCGCCAGCTCCCAGGTAAAACTATTGTCTCATTAATTGTATATTCATTATATCAGGCAATGTGTTTAGTGCTTTGGGCAACTATATTCTCTCCTATTTTATTTTATTTTTTTAAATCATTTTTATGAAGGTATGATTGACATACAAAAAGCTGTACCTCATTAATGTATGCAACTCGCCTCATTTTACACACAGCACTTGATGAGCTTGGAGATCTCACCTGTGAACCATCCCCACCCATGTAGTATGCCGTAAACATATACGTCCACCTACAAAAGTTTCCTCACACCCTCTTTATTTATCATTATTATCATCATTATTTGTGTGTGTGGTGAGAACCATAAAATTCATCCCCTTAGCAAATGTCAACTGTACAATGCAGTATTGTTAGGTCTAGGTACCATGATGTAAAGTAGACCCAGAATTTATTCATCTCACATAACAAACTTTCTACCCCAAATAACACATTGAGCATTACCAGCGAGACCACCCCCAAGCTGCTAGCGCTACAGCCAGCAGCCACTCACCCCAGGTTTCCAGACCCTGCTCAACTACAGAGCAGAGGGGAGGGGAGGGGTGGTGTGCTCGGGGGCCACTCTGAGCCCATGAGAGTTGGGGAGCTAAGGAAACCCTCGCTTCCTGAGTTCCTCTTTTCTGCTGGCTATTAGCTCTGTTCCTTAGAGGGTCCGAAATGGGAAGAGTGGATGGCCTGCTTGTTGCCTCTTTTCCGGTTTCCACCTGGTGGGGAGTGTACTTTACCTGTGGGCTGCAGCTTCCTCCGCCGTCTTCCAGGTTCTACTTCTCCAGGAGTCCGAAGGCTTTACGGGCCATCATTGTCATCCTCCTCATGCTGTTTGACACTAATTCTTGGACCAGCACTGATTGGCCATTGACAGGTACTCAAATACTGGATTTCTAGACAAGGCACAAGTGAGAGTTCTTTAGGGGCCCTCCGAATCCAGTGCCCTGCTTATCCTGTCCCAACCCTCCTCAGCTCTCGTGTTCAATGGTGTGCACTGTGGGCTAGTGTTACTGGTTTTTTCCACTCACAAATTAGCTTTTTGTGTTGATGTTAACGTGATGACACGAGCCCAGATATTTCTCGCTTTGCTCACTTGGTCTACTGGAAACGTATGTTCTCATTGAAGCAGAAGTGATAGCTGACTCTACTCACAGGCCTTTCTGCTTGCCCTGCCATCATTATACAGTTCACGTGCACTTTGGGAAGGTCGACTAGCCTGTGTCCTAATTCGATGTACACTAGAATATGAGTTTCCAGTGTTCCTTTTCTGCAGACACCCCCAGACTCTGCAGGCGATTCTCTTAGAGCCAGAGATTCTCAACTGGCTTTTGGAAAGGGGCTGAGGAAAACAGCAGCAGCCCCTCCTAAGCCCGCAGTTCCTGGCACCAGTGATTCCCACTGTTCTCCTCCTGCTCCTCCTGCTTCCATGGATGGGGTAATTACAGTTACTGAGAGGCCTTTCTGCTGACTTAGTATGTGGGAGTATTCACTGCTTCTGGGCCCTCAGCTCTGGACCCTAGCTATCGGTCGTGGTTTCTTCTGTGCCTTTCTTACATGAAATACTGTTTGTAGCTGTGATAGATCATTATATAGTGATTTGAATCATGCCTCCCTACGTCCCTGCCCCTCCTCATGAGACATTGCCACACCTTCCATCGAGGACTGAATTTATCCTTCTTCCTGCTTGAATGTGGGCTGCCCTTGTGCTTGCTCTGACCAATAGCATGTGGTAGAAGTGACCTCACACATGCTTAAAAATCTTGGATTCAAGAGGCCCGACGGCATCTGCTTTTG
>NW_011890043.1:7741-9880 GCF_000151845.1 Pteropus vampyrus
CCTTGTGCTTGCTCTGACCAATAGCATGTGGTAGAAGTGACCTCACACATGCTTAAAAATCTTGGATTCAAGAGGCCCGACGGCATCTGCTTTTGCCCTGTGGGAGCACCACGCCGAGACTCCATGCAGTGAAGAAGCCTGAGACGGAAGTGCATCTGCAGAGAGGGTCAGACAACCCAGCTGATCCGCCAGCTGAGTGCATCTTTCTGAAAAATAATATATTGTTATTCTAATCCCCTAAGTTTTAGGGTGGTGGATTGCTGCAAGAAGATAGGCAAATGAACGAGAAAGTAGTAATGGAAGCACAAAACAATAGATAATTCCAACAGAAAGTGCTACTAAAAGTGCAAAGCAATAGAAAAATGTGACAGAAATTAGCGTCGCTCTAACGAAATCCCAAACGAATGGCGTTGTCTTCAGGGCCAGGCAGCAGGTGAATGCGGGAAGGGGTAGAGAGCAGAAAGAGCGAGCGGGAAAATGAGGAGGACGTTGCTCCTGGAGACTAGAGAATGAAGGTGGACCGAGTGACTTTTGTGACTTTTGCCTGCGGCGACCTGGAAGGTAGAAAGTGCACCTAATGAACTTGCTGACCTCACTAAAATAATTCCCATGTAGAACTAGAAAGTAACAATTACCTTCTTCTAACTGCTTGGTAAGGTACACAGGAGAGAGATAAAAAATGATCACAAACCCTAGCAGCTTAAATAACACAAAGTTATTATTTTTATATTTCTGCCCAAAATCCAGAGACAGTAAAAATTGAAACCAAATCAGTAAAATAGTGTTTAGTAAGGGTTAACTGTGCACAGGAAGAAGAGCTCACAAGCTGGGAGAATTCAGATCCAGTATCCGCCCAGAGAACACGATGCCACGGCACGGCTTACGAGGCTGCTGTGTCACCTTTACAGTGATTAGTTATGGAAATGGGGGATCGGTTAAAGATGATTACCTTACACCATTTAGGAAGATGACTGAAATTTTTTTATGATTATCAGGAACATTTACAGGAAATAATTAAGTTTTGCTTATGTTCATGAAATAAGCTGGATTTATTTTGCTTTATGCAGCTTGTGGTTTTGTCTGCTTGGGGGATTTTCAGGCCCGATCTCCATTTCATTTTATTCGAGCGGTTCTGTAGGTCCGAAGTCTTGCACAGCTCTTACCCCAGAGCCAGGGCATCAGCAGGGCCGTGTCCCTACCCACAGGCCCCAGGGGCAGAACTATGTCCCTGCTCATTCTGGGTGTTTGTAAAATCAAGCTCTTTGCAGTTGTAGGGCTGAATCCCCACTTCCTCAATGCTGTGAGCTGAGAGGTGTCCCCAGCTCCGGAAGCCACCCTCACCCCTCGCTCCCCTCCCTCAGTCTTCAAAGACGGCAGTGGTCACGTGAGTCCTTCTCGCACTTTGACTGTCTCTAACCACAGCCAGGGAGGTTCTCAGCTTCTGAAGAGGCGCGTGGGCGGGTTTGGCCACCTGGAGAAACCGCACCCTCATCACATCTGGTGAGTCCCTTCTGCCGTGCAGGGTGGAATGCTCACTGGTTTCAGGGGTGATCATGTGGACATCTTTAAGGAGCGTTACATTGCCCGCAGCAGAAATAACTTAAAGAAGGAATTTACAGTTTACAACAGAACTTAGAGGAAATAGAGAGGACTCAGGACAGTATTTAATGTAAGAAATAGTCTCAGGATACAATTCAAATCAAGAGGATGACTGTAAAACCCCTGGTTAAGATACCGGAAGGATTCCAGGCAGTGACTTGGAGACTTCCTTTGACAGACAAAGTAGAAAAGGCTTCTAAGAAACTGAAGGGCCTCAAATGTAGTGTCGACTTGGATTAAAAGGAATAGAGACAGTTAAAAAAAAAAAAAACGCCTCTGGGCCTTCAGCCTTCTGTGGGCTGGGAAAGCTACTTAGCTGCAGACAGAAGCCATATCTTCTGGAAAAGAAAGAACTCTGGCAGGGCCAAGAGCCAAGGAGAGCAATAGACGAGGAAACAAGGGGGCGGAGCTTGCTGTAATGAAGGAGCGCTGCCTGGCCCTAGGGTCAAGGGAGCTGGTGACATGCCCGGGTGTATTCCAGGACCCTGTGGTTCAGTGCATGCAGTAAACCTTCCATTCTGAAAGCAATACCTCCTTCCC
>NW_011890043.1:11097-11598 GCF_000151845.1 Pteropus vampyrus
CGCTGCCTGGCCCTAGGGTCAAGGGAGCTGGTGACATGCCCGGGTGTATTCCAGGACCCTGTGGTTCAGTGCATGCAGTAAACCTTCCATTCTGAAAGCAATACCTCCTTCCCCTCGCCTTATGAAGTGAGAGTGTTTATCGCTGTCTCACAGGCTGGGTGGCTGAGATTGAGGAGGGCACACTGTTTGTCTTCCTAGTTCACAGTGCTCTGAATCCACAGGTGCTGTGCCCCAGGAGCTGAATCATGCCCGAGGAGTTTTGCCTGCACCTGGACTTTAGGCAATGAGATACACAGAGATGACTTTGGTGATTAAATGGACTTCGGAGTCTTGGGAATGGGTAAGGTTAGTTTGCCTGTGAAGGGATGTGAACTGTCGTGGCCAGAGGACGGACTATGGTGGACACTGCAGAACAGCCGCCGAAGGGCCATGCCTTCCTGTGTTCACACCCCTTGGAGCGCGACCTTGCTACTCTCCTCTGGAGAGATGGGGTCCGTTCCT
>NW_011890043.1:13602-13932 GCF_000151845.1 Pteropus vampyrus
CCCCCCCCCAGCCACTGCGCCCCTCGCTTCCACCCTCCCCTGTCCCCTCCCCCTGTGCCCTCCTCTATCCCTCCCCGCCCCGCTCCTGTCCCCTCCCCTGTCCCCGCCCCATCTTGACTGGCAGTCGGCCTCGGCGACACCCGCCAGAGCCGCAGCGGGGGAGGGAGCGGCAGCCATGGCCGCAGCCGGCGCGGACGAGCGCTCGCCTCAGCTGCCCGCGCCCCAGCCGGGAGGCGTCACCTCCACGCGCCGCCGCGCTGGCGAGAGAGCCGCCCCAGAGATGAGGCCGTGCAGACCCCTCGCCCGGCAGGAGCTACCCGCGCTCCGAGG
>NW_011890043.1:14877-15185 GCF_000151845.1 Pteropus vampyrus
GGCAGGAGCTACCCGCGCTCCGAGGTCCCGAAAGCTGCGCGCAGGGCTTCGGGGGGCCGGGAGAGCACGCGCCCGCCTCGCCCCTTCATCCCGGGCCTTGGCCTGTTGCCCGCCGTGCCGAAGGTCTGGGTGGGCGCTCTCGCATCCTAGGACTGCCAGGCCCCGGGCCACCCGCCTCCCCAGTCTTGGCGCTCGGCAGGACCCCGACCCGGGCGTAGCCCACCATTCTCTCGGCCACCTGGGCACCTAGGCAGGTACGGCCCTGCCACGTCCAGGCCCGGCCCTGACCCAGACCCACCCCTCCCCTG
>NW_011890044.1:0-2280 GCF_000151845.1 Pteropus vampyrus
CATTTTGCTAATGGTCCCCTCCACCCTCTGGTCTTCCCCCACAGCTGTCTGGCCCTTTTCCTGGGCCCGGCCCCATAATCTGAAATAACAGGATTTCTGAAATCCCAACGATTCTCTATCGCAAATGAGTGTTTCTCCCTGGAGCCCGATGAGTTGTTTTAGAATATTGGGCTCCAGCATGGGACAAAGCAGATAATTTGAAGGCTTTTATAGTGGAAGATAATTCATCCAATTGGAAGGACACTGGTATCTTCCATTTCATCAAAACCTCTTTGCGAATATTCAGATGAAAACAGTCGAGTGCAGGAAATACTTCTTCCTCCTATGGAAATTTCATGAACAAACATCACAAGTCCCCAGGTGGCTACTCACTGTCTCTCCCAGATTTTAAAACTCAGTGATGCGTTTAATAAGGTGACAATACTGTTTCTTAGACGCTAGGTCCCACTTTGGAGAAAAGTAAAGGTAATTTTAGGGCGTTTTGAACACGAGTCACCTTCATATGGGTGGAAAATTGTCTGTCACGGAGTTGGGCAGAAGACAAGGTCTCGGACACTAGACGTGGGTCGTGACCCCCACGTCGGCTTGGATGGGTCAAGGGCTCCTTTCCAGCCCAGAAAAGGCTTCGTCTGGATGTAGTAGGATTTGCAATGTTCCGAAGAATTCTTCGCTGGGGGTTTTGTGGACATCGGGGCGTGGGGAAGCGTGGGTGTTTTCTTTTCTGGGTGACTTTGGACTAGTGTGATGATCCAGAAGGAGAGACCTCAGCCACCCATCTAGAACTTTCTCACGCCTGTCCTAAACGCATGGCCGCGGGATTTTGCAGAATGGTATCAACGTGCAGAAGCCCCGTGTCGTTTTCCAGCAGCAGCCCGTGGCGGGCCCTGGGCCAAAGCGACTCTGGCTAATTGAAGATACGATGCTCAGTTAAGCCTCACGTTCTCGATCCATTTCCCAATAATAACGCTTTCGAAAGAGAGCAAAAATGATGAGACGTCGTCATGGAGAGGGTTTTAGTAGTTTTATATGCTGCCGATCGCCTTCTTTATTGTCCCCTGGCCAACGGCAGAAGGGGTGTTTGGTGACCTCACCTTGCGCCGTCCGCCGAGCCCAGGGTCTGAGGTCCTGGGAGATTTCTCCCGCGTTAAATCCGGGTCACGGAATGGTGCTTGGAGCATAGATCCTTCTCCACTGTTTTCTCCCACCGAGAATTATAAAAATGTGTTTTCGTGGCCAGGAAACTGGAAGATCCCGCGTTGTCCGTCACACTAGGTTTTCACGAGCAGAAAACGAGCCTCGCGTGCTCAGAATCATAGATATTTCTGGAGATAGAAAAGATCTTTTCTAATCTCTTTTCATAGTGAGGAAGTCAGGCTTGGAGCAGGTGACAGTGGCCTCGGGCTGTGGTGGCCAAATGCACAGGACCAGCGGGTGGGCCGAGGGGCTCATTCCGCCACCCTGCGTGGCCTCTGGGTGACAGGGGGCCTCTTGTCCTGCTTTGTAACACACAAAACTCTAAACTCCAGGAACCCACATGCATCGGCCTGGCTAGCTTCTCTAGGTGACACACATAGGGGTAGTTTGGGTCCTGTGTGTCTGCACCGCCACGCACCAGCAGGGGCTGGCAGGAGCTGAGCAGCCAGTGGGGACCTCTGCGGTAGCCCCCAGGGTGACAGAGGCTCAGGCCCCACAGGGGTGTAAGCTTGAGGGCCAGCTTTCCTCCCCTGCAGCCTTTGGCTGCAACCTCTCCCGAGGGACCGCCAGCTCGGGATGTGAGGGGGACCCCATCTCAGCTGGTGTCTGAAGAATTCTCAGGTTAGAAGGTGAACGTAGCCATTTCTTCCCGCTGATTTCATCCCCGGAAGGAGACGTGGAAAAGGGGCTGCAAACTGCTCCCCTCACCGCCCCCCACACACCGTTCAGCCGACCCTTTCATTTGGGAAACGTTTAAGGCAGCACCTGTCGATGGCACAGACTCTCCGTCCTGTGCCTTTTGAGTCTCAACTGGGCTCTGTTGGTGTTTAACACTCAGCCCTGGGGGGCCGTGGGATTTAAGCTGCAGAGACCCCATGGGGCAAGGCTCAAGGTCGTGAAGCGCCAAGATGGTGAGCCCCACCCCTAAAAGCATCACCTGGAAATCAACATCTCCCAGAGAGGAGGGGTCATGGCATTTATTCATCCATCGAGCATCAGCAGCATCGTGAGGCGCCAGGTCCTGATCACAGTCCTAGGAGACGCGTGCTGACATGATTCTGGTCTTCGGATGTGGCCAGTGAACCC
>NW_011890044.1:3355-5608 GCF_000151845.1 Pteropus vampyrus
TGCAAGGCGGACCTCGGACCCCTTCATTCCAGCTCCCAAAAAGCCGTGCTGTGTTTACTGGGGCCGCGGCGGCTCCCAGACGTGTGGGGGACACACTCCCCGCCCGCCCGTCCCGTTCAGCCTGGGGGGCCCTGAGCCATCCGCCCCCTTTTCCACCACAGCACATTTCTGGGAATGTGGAGAACACTCCGGCGACGTGACATTCTTGAGCTTGTAGTCGGAAGGCGCCCCCCCACTTCCTCTCGAGTCAGGTTGCATCATCTCTGAACAGGACGGAACAGAGTCACTTGAAACTTAACATGCCTTCAGGAAAAGAAGGCGGGGCCCCACCCCGCTCTGCGGAGCTGCCACCGCCACCACCCTGCCCAGGGCAGGGGTGGGCTGGCACTGCTGGCCACTGTCTGTCCCCTCGCCCTCCCGGGAACAGGAAAGAGATGAGATACATCCTGTATTTTCTGTGTTCATCCCATCCTCGTGGAAAAACAGGGCTAAAGCGGTCAGGACACGCGAGTCGGGGCGTCTGCTGAGGGACACTGCAGTCTGTGAAATTCTCGGCCCTTGTCATCTCACAATAAGTCACGGGGAAGGGGCATGATCTCTGTAAAACTTTTGGCCTGCGGGTAAACTTTTGCACATCAAAATCCCAGAAGAACATGATTTCTTAACAGTGCCGTTGACAAACATTGAGAGTCTGCGGAGGGGAGCTGGGGGGTGGGGGAGGTGGGTGCAGAGGAGCGTGTCTGCCGCCAAGGAGGGCACAGTCACCGGTGGAGGCCAGACGCTCCACGCTCCACGCGGCCTGCAGTGCAGGGCCCAGGGGAGGGGAGTCGAATGCCACCAAGAAGATTCGGGAAGAGCAGCTGAAGGAGGGTGTTCGAGCTGGGCGGAGAGGCTGCTGGGGTTCTGGGACACTGTGTCCTCCCAGAGGGAGCGGGGAGAAGCCAGAGAACACTTAGGCAGGTTGATGCAGAGTCGGGGAGAGGCAGAAGCCAGGGAGGGTGGGGTGCGGGCAGAGGAGTGACCAGGCTGGAAACGTGCTAGGACAATTCAGGCTCCAGGTGGTAGGTGGTTGGGAGCCATGGAGAGTCTTGAGTCAGAGTGACAAGCTCCAGACATGCCATGGCAACACATCGAGATCTGGCCTGGGAGGGGCTGACAGTGGGGACCCGCTGGGGGGCCGCCTCAGTGCCCTTCAGAGGCCGGAACTGGGCCTGAGCCACGGCAGAGGCCGAGTGCACGAGATGACCACGATGACGGTGATGCTGCTGATGGCGGCTCCCGCTTTGAGAGCCCACCTCGTGACGGGCAGGGCGCTAAGCCCTTAACGCGAGCCACCTCTGCTGCCAGAACCACAGCCCCAAGTGGCAGGCCTGCTGTCGCCCCATCTTACAGACGACGAGACTGAGGCCCAGAGAAGGGAGGGAGCTGCTCGTGGTCACGTGGCGGGTCAGCCACAGGGCCGAGATCTCAGCCGGGCATGTGTGACGCCAGCCACGCTCTGTCGAGTGGATAAACAGAACTGCTTGAAACCAGTTATGTAGGAGGGGGAGGGGATGTTCTGGGTGCTCGCACCTGGGAGCCTCTGAGGACAGGTGACAGTGTCGAAGACGGGGAAAGGCAGTGGGGAGGAGGAGCTTGTAGCTAGAGCTAGGTTGGTTGGAACCGAAAGAAAATTTGACACCAGCCAAGTGTGGCACTGACAGCCGGCGCGGCTGGAGCCGTCGGTCCAGGGTTCATCGACAAGTCTGGAGCTGGAAGCGCCCGCCTGGTACAAAGGCAGGATGTCCGTAAGCGTATCCGGGCTAGGAAGGCAGGGTGCGAACCATATTATAGCGCATGGCTTGAGAGTGAGTAGTGTGCCGGGCGCTGGGCTAAGTGCTTGTCCTGTAAATGCTCGTCACGTGTTCTCAGGACATCCTGGGATGGGCTGCTACTGCAGTTTATAGGTGAGGAAACAGGAGCTTGCCGAAGGTCACCCGCCACTAAAGCTGCGACTCCAGCAGCAGTGTGACTCCCCAGGGGCACCCGCAGAGACCGCTGGGGGGACAGGTACCCGAGGAGGGGCCGTAAACTGCAAACTGGAGTCCAGACTCCTCGCCCTTCCTTTATCTGCTTGTTGATCTGCATTCTGTCTGTAGTTCGTATGCACTATTTTTTTGTAATAGGGCAAAAAAGTTTCAGTAAAGCAAAAAAATGGAAGCGTCAATAGACAGACTTTTGCCAACGTGCATCGAAAGCTGGAAATCTGGCACA
>NW_011890044.1:7898-10935 GCF_000151845.1 Pteropus vampyrus
TAATTCTTTTTCTGTTTTAAATCGAGTACCCTTTCATTGAGAAAAATGAAATTAAAGCGTTGTCTTCAAGCACCTTCCTCCTTCCAGTTTCTTGTTTGTTTTTCGATGTTGCTTTTACATGCATATTGCTCCAGGTTACAGAAAACTTTTTTTTCTTCTACAAATGGCGGACATTTCCCAAGTTTCACAATGTGGCAATTTCTCCCCAGTGACCTCCTTTAAAAAGCAGGGCAGGGGTGAGTAGGAGGAGCATCTTCCACATGCTCCAAGTTAATAGCAGAGAATAAATAAATAAAAAGGGGGGTGTGGCATGTGTGTTCTAATGGACGATTCATGCTCACTAGCCTAAGGAGCCACTTTCTTTACTTAATGAAGAAAAATTTTGTAGGCCGTTTTCCGGGAGCCGGAAATACAGAAGATCTCCTTCAAACGGTCTTTTCGCAGTTATGACAAACGTCGGACTGTCCTGGAATTTTCACCGGGGTAAAACGATGACCGACTAAGTGACTGGCCCTTCCTGCTCTCTCTCTGTGGGATTATTCAAGAATCCTACCCAAGAATGTCAGAGCCACAGGCGCTTATAAATGCTAAACTGATTGTGTTTGATCTTTTCTGGGTTAGTGGTGAGATTTCGGAAGAACTTGGATCGTCAGTATAAACCATCGGCTTCAAATAAAACTGAACCATCTCTGGATCAAATGTACATTTCCAGCGACATAGCTTTCCGCCCCCCCACCCCCCACCCGCATTAAATCAAGAAAAGTCTGGGAAATGCTGTTTCAGAAATGCCTTTATCAAACGCTCTGGGCTCTTTGAGCCTTTGACCTGCTTTCTCATCCTCGCAGATGACCCGGAGACCATAAAGGACAGCCTCTGGCTTCCTCTAGCTACAAACAAACAAAGCCACCCACGCTTGTCCCCATCCTACCTTCCTTGCTCAATAAAAATTCCTGGAAGGAACCTGACCCTCCTGCCTCAGAGCCTTTGCACACGCTGATGACTCTGCTCACGTGGGGTCCGGCCCGCCCTCTCCTTCCTTCCGTGTCAGCTCCTTCCTCGAAGCCTGCCTCGACTGCTCTCCCGGGTCCAAGCACCCCCCCCCACCCCGTGTGCCCTCCTGACACTGCGTATCCCTCCTCACGGGTGTCATTTTAGATTTATTTGTGTCTTTATTTGTTCCTTGTCTGTCTTCCCAGTGGGACTGAGCCTAACGAAGGCAGGGCCAACGTCTATGAGTATCTCAAACGAGAACCGTCCAGGAAGGGTTAAGGCCCGTGCGAGGAGCCCGACCATGAGTGTAATCTGCAAAGTCAGAGACGAGGTGGTCTGAGCACCTAAGCATCGATACCACGGGAGATGGGGAGACGGCAGCTCACTAGGGAGGACCACGTCCGGCAAGACCTGCGGGCTACCTACGAAACAGGGGTCCTCCACGTCGTGTCTCCCCTGCGATCCCCCAAGTCAAAGCCTCTCAAACATCTTCCCATCACGTGCTCCGCGTCCAGTCCGGCGCTGCGGAATCCACCTTCTGCGTAGCAGCTGGGAGGATGTCTCACCATCTCGATAGACTCGCGTCACTGCCCTGCTCACGGTCACCGCGACTTACTGTCCCGTTAGAACAGGTTCCAAGCCCTGGCCTGGGCATCCCTGTGCCACCGGCTCTGGCCCGGTGCTCTTATGTCTCTCCTCGTCCACTCTGCTCTGACCACGCCGGCTGCTTGGGGGACCTCAGGAGCTTGATCTCCCTCCCAGTAACGCTGTCCACGGCCGTCTCTTCTCCCATTTAATTGTCGCTCTTGGGAGAGAACTTCCCTGACCTTCACACACACAGTTCTCGTCTCGTCCCATTTTATCTTCTTCCCGGTTCTCCTCTCTGAGTTGCTTGTTTTCCTGTCGGTGTGTTTACCTGTGTTTTCCACTCGGGATGCTCACTCCTGAGTGCAGGGGCCTCCTGGACAGTGGCAAGTGCTCAGCAGCCGGAGAGTACCTGGGGCTCGGCCTGCTGAGTGGAAGAAGGGACACGCTCTGCATCATCACCGGGGGAAAGCGTCGTGGCTGAGGTGGAGGAGGACGCAGCACGTGAGGCTTCCGAGGGTCTTAGGAGTCAGCTAATCCAGTCTGGCATCCCCGAGAGGGGCATCCAGGCTCTGCCTGAGCTCTCGTGGGGACCAAGAGCTAATGATCGCTCAGAGGACACAGGGGGAAGAGACAAAAGTAGCCGCTGAGGTGACCCAATGAGGTGACATTGTGGGATTTTCACGAGCTAATTTAATAATCCCACTCCGATCCACTACGTAGCATAACACTGAGTGAACACATACTCTGTGGGGAAGGCAGACATGCAAAAACCAGCTGAGGCTGGTACCCTAGGAGACGACTCAACATGCCTCGGGGGGCAGCGGTGCTGAGCCGAGTCCCAGCTGTCTCAGTGTTGGTAAAATCCAGGGATGATGAAAAGAACGATGTTAGAACATGGCCACGACGCCTGGATATACTAAGCGCCCGATACATCTTTGTTTTAGTTTCCTTACAGAGAACACAGCAATTATTTCTGCCGGAGCAGGCGACTGTGGGTACTGGGCACAGGGCCATCCTGCTAGAAATGACATTTCCCAACTGCCTCTGCAGCTGGTGGGGCCCTATGACCAAGTTCTGGCTAACGTGAGCTCCGGTCAGGTGTGTGACTTCCTGGTAGGGCCTTAACGCACTGGGCATGACCCCCTCATTCCCACTGCTCCTCTCTGGGCCGACAGGCTTGGCAGAGACCTAAAGCATGACAGGAATAAGTGAGACAGGGTGGGACGGGGAGCAGCACCCCCCTGGCACCCCACACCCTCTGGGCGTTATGGGGAAGGGAGAGGGAAGCCCCTCTGTCAGGTAAGGCATCGCCTCCGGGGGCCTCTTTGTTACAGCAACATCGTCTTTGCCTCACTAACGCAAGAGGAATTGGTGAAGACTTTGTCCAAGGTGCTGATGTTCGAATTGGACACGGAAGGATAAGGAGGAATTTGCCAGTGGAGGGACGGGGTGGGTGTAA
>NW_011890044.1:14560-15528 GCF_000151845.1 Pteropus vampyrus
GTCTCTTGTCCTTAGTGAAAACACAGCTAAGTATTTAGAGATAAGGACGCATGACGTCTGCAATTTACTTGCAAATAGTTTAGGGGGGAACCACACGTATACATAGCACATACATAAATACAAATATATATAGAGAGAGACAAAGCAGATGTGGCCAAAGGTTCACAAGCGGAGGATCCGGGCGAAGGCTTCGGGGAGTTCCTCCTCCTCGTCATCCTCTCGCACCTTCTTTGAGTCTGAAATGCAGTAAACGTAAAAATTGCCTTGATTAAAACAGTCCTTTGAGGTGGGCGCGGGATGCAAGCCGGGAGGAATCGGGGGAGCCTGTGAGAACCCAGCTTTGGAGAGGGCTGCAGGTGGCGGCGGGAAGGGAGGGCGCCGGTCATTGGCCGGGTGGGATTTTCTCGAAATGGGGATCAGGGAGGCGAGGCGGGTGCTTGAACATATTTTAGGGCCAAACAACTGTCCCAGAGAGGAAGGGCGAGGTGGAAGGAGCGGGGAAGGCAGGTGGGGAGTGGGGGAGGCCCAACCTGGTTGAAAATGTGGGACCAAGCCCAGAGGTCAGCCTCTGAGCGGAAAGGGATGGGGGGGTGTCACTTGCCCCAGGGACAATGACCCTCCCCCCCACCGCCAGGTGGTCCCCAGAAGCGAGAGCCCCTTTAAGGTGCGGTATGAGTCAGGCCGTGGGGTGGGGGCGCCCCCACTGCGGGGGTAGGGGCGCAGGAAGGGGGCTCCCGACCGGGCCGTCCTTTGGGGGAGGGGTCCCGCCCCCGCCCCCGCCCCCGCCCCGCGGCGTCGCGCAGTGATCAAAGTGAATCTTACGCGTTTACAATTTCTCAAGTGAGCACTTGTGCGGTGGCCGCTTCTCCTGGTCGCGCTTGCGCCTTGAAGAAAGTCACCGGCGTATTTATAGCCCGTGTTTATTTTTGCGGGGCTCCTGAACTTGAGCTTCCCTAAGTGCTAGTCTG
>NW_011890044.1:18653-18982 GCF_000151845.1 Pteropus vampyrus
AGTTCGGGATCAGTTCTGGCTTCTGGAAGGCGTCGAGGGCCAGCCTGTCCTTTCTAAACAGAACCAGCCTTGCAATCCCGTGGGGGTGGGGGAAGCGAGCAGGTGACAAGTCTGACTCCTCCAAATGTGGGACGAGGAGAGAGAGGGCGAAGGACGTGCCGGGAAAGAGAGAAGAAAGCCGAGCTGCTCCCCAAGCCCGTCTGCACGTGGACAATCTGGGCCCCAGCAGGGCAGCTCCGGGGCGCGCACGCCCACAGCATGGCGAGGAGGGTTCGGTCAGAACCCGTCGACGAGAGCGAGGAGGCCCAGGGAGAAACCACACTTTCCAG
>NW_011890044.1:19032-19354 GCF_000151845.1 Pteropus vampyrus
CGCGCTTGCGCCTTGAAGAAAGTCACCGGCGTATTTATAGCCCGTGTTTATTTTTGCGGGGCTCCTGAACTTGAGCTTCCCTAAGTGCTAGTCTGAGCGTGGCCGAGCTGCGCTGAGCCCTGCCTTTCCTGCCGCAGGGTCCCCTCACGGGGTTGGGTTGACCTTCCGACGACGCTGTGACCTGGGGAAGCCCTGGCTGCCTCAAAGGCTGGGCCACCAGGGACCCGGAGCAGGAACAGCTCTGCGGCCCATCCATCCTTCCTGCCCTTCTGCGCGCTGTAGCCTCCAGAGCCCAGGGCCCCTGTCCTCCCTCCAGGTGCAG
>NW_011890044.1:21032-21998 GCF_000151845.1 Pteropus vampyrus
AAGCTGGAAATTCTAACTGCGGAATTTACAAATGACTTTCTTCGCAGGGAGGGAAAACTGGGCGGTGACTGTCGACATCATTCCATGGGGGCTTTTAAGGAACAGGTGCCTAAAAAGCAA
Organism: Pteropus vampyrus; assembly: GCF_000151845.1. NCBI lineage: Eukaryota > Metazoa > Chordata > Mammalia > Chiroptera > Pteropodidae > Pteropus > Pteropus vampyrus. The sequence goes on from NW_011890044.1 coordinate 21,153, forward strand.
AGCTGGTCACCTAGTCACGGACAAATAGGAGAGACCCACGACACCATTAAGATGAATCTCAGGAACGCAAAGCACAACAGAAAGAGAAACTTCAAAACGGTCAGGGCGAGAGGCTGGGGGATGCCGCAGACAAAGGAGCCATGTAGCCAGGAGCCCCGCAAAGCAGAATTCCTTCCTGTGTCAAGGCCACATCCTCAGGCGAGGAGGGAGGAAGCCTGCCTGGGGGAGGAAGGCCGGGACGGAGCTCCGGGAGGGCGGGCTGCTGCTCGCTCTGCCATTCACCGTGTCCTCCGCACAGCTGGCCCCAGCCGGGCACCTGAAATCTGCTGGGCGAACGTGTGCACGCCTGTATAAATGAATGAATGGATGACGATGCAGGCATTACCACGCCACTATGCCAAAGATACGTGCGAATTACCCAGGCAGGGGTGGGGTGGGGTGGGGTGGGGGAACGGACTCTCCCCGAAGAGGACTTGGTCCTTCTCTTTGGCTTCTCATCATGTTTGGCCTGACCCGCCCAGCCGGGAGCCTTGGAGGGAGGCAGCCATCGCCTGCCTGCAGAGAAGCGTGAAGGGATGAGACTTTTTCCTCCCTGGGCTTAGGGCACGGATCTGAGGCTCGGGCTTGGCTGATCGGAGGCTCGTGCAGGGCACACGTGCAACACGGCCAGTGGGGAGATTTGGCCGGTGGCGGTGATGCAGGCGATGCCTCGTCGCTGCACAGGACCCGTGAGTGTGGCTGGCACGGGCTACCTTCCACAGGCAGCGTCCGCAACCCATTCCTGCCTTGTGTGTCTTTCCTTAACGCTTTTTAAATTTTGAAATAAATATAGATCCACAGCCAATG
>NW_011890045.1:0-243 GCF_000151845.1 Pteropus vampyrus
AGGTTATTAGGTAGCTCAAACAATCTTTGAGATGTCCAGAAAATCAGGCATGAAATCCACACATTCAAGGATAATTAAACTTTACAAAATGTAACCAGACAAAATGCTGACCCATTTCATGAGATTGTTTTAGCAGAAACACCATATCTGAAATTTGGCTCTTATAACACTAGACTCAGACACCAGGAGCTCCACTGTAGCTCTCCTGCAGAACAAGGTGGTTCTTGCACTGGACAACAAATG
>NW_011890045.1:762-3448 GCF_000151845.1 Pteropus vampyrus
TAATACCCTCTAGTTTTATCCAGGTTGTTGCAAAAGCAGACATAGGGGTGCACATATCTTTTCAAATCAGTGTTTTCATTTTCTTCAGATAAATATCCCAGTGATGGAATTCCTAGGTTGTATGGAAGTTCCAGTTTTCCTGTTTTTTTTTTTTAATTTTGTTTGGTTTTGTGAATCTCCATACTAATTTTCATAGTGGCTGCAGCAATTTACCCTCTAACCAAGAGCGCAACATCCTCACCAACACTTGCTATTTGTTGATTTTTTGATAACAGTCATTCTGACAGGGGTGAGGTGGTGTCTCCTTGTGGCTTTAATTTGCATTTCCCTGATGATTAGTGATGTTGAGCATTTTTCATGTCCATTGGCCATCTATATGTCTTCTTTGGAGAAATATCTATTCATTTCCTCTGACCATTTTTAGATAGAATTTTTCAATTTTTGTTATTATATGAGTTTCTTATATATTTTTAGATATTAACCTCTTATAGAATATATCACTTGTGAACATATCCTACCATTCAGCAGGTTGTCTTTTTATTTTGTTGATGGTTTCTTTCACTGTGTAGAAGCATTTAATTTAGTGTAGTCCCGTTTGTTTATTTTTGCTTCTGTTTCCCTTATTTGTGGGGAAATATAAAAAAAAATATATTACTAAGACTGATGTCAAAGAGTTTACTATGTTTTCTTCTAGAAGTTTTTTGGTTTTAGATCTTATATTTAAGTCCTTAATCCATTTTGAGTTTATTTTTGTATATAGTCTGAGAAAACAATCCAGTTGTTTTTTGTTGTTGTTGTTGTTGTTGTTGTCTTTGGCAAGTTTCCCCAACACCACTTGTTGAAAAGACTATCATTTCTCCACTGTACATTCTTGCCTCCTTTGTCATACGTTAATTAACCATATAGATTTGCATATATTTCTGGTCTCTATTTTTTTTCCATTGATCTATGTGTCTATTTTTGTGCCAGCACCATACTGTTTTGATTATTATAGCCTTTTAGTATAGTTTGAAATCAGGCAGTATAATGCTTCCAACTTTGTTCTTCTTTATCAAGATTGTTTTGACTATTTATGGTTTTTGTGATTCCTTATAAATTTTAGGGCCATTCGTTGTAGTTCTCAGAAGAATGACATTAGTATTTTGATAGGGGTTGTATCTGTAGACTTTTTTGTGTAGTATGGACATTTTGATGATATTAATCCTTCCAGTCTATGAGCATGGCATATTCTTTCATTTATTTGTGTTTTCATTGTTTTCTTCAATGTCTTAAAGCTTTCCAAATTTCTTAGTTAAATTTATTCCTAAGTATTTTATTCTTTTTAATGCAATTGTAAATGAGTTGTTTTCTTAATTTCTCCTAATCATTTCTTATTAATATATATAAATGCAATGGACTTCAGTATATTAATTTTGTATCCTGCTACTTTATGGAATTCATTTATTAATTCTATTAATATTTTGGTGGATTCTTTAGTTTTCTATGTACAGTATTATGTCATGACAGCTTTCTTCTTCCTTTGCAATTTGGATGCTTTTGTTTTCCTTTTCTTGTCTGACTGCTGTGGCTAGGACTTCCAATACTATATTGAATAATACTGCTGAGAGTGGGCTTCTTTCTCATGTTCCTGATTGCAGAGAAAAAGCTTTCATTTTTTAGCATTGAATATGATGTTAGCTATGGGCTTGTCATATATAGCCTTAATCAAATTGAGGCACATTCCTTCAATACTCACAGTTTTGAGAGTTTTTTTCTATTATAAACAGATGTTTAATTTTGTGAAATACTTTTTCTGCATCAAGATGATCATATGATTTTTATCCTCTGTTTTGTCGATGTGATGAATCACATTGTTTTGCAGATATTGAACTACACTTGCATCCCTGAAATAAATCCCATTCGATCATAGTATATAATCCTTTTAATGTACTGTTGAATTTGGTTTGCTACTATTTTGATAGAATTTTGTCATGTATGTTTATCAGGAATATTGGCCTGTAACCCTCTTTTTTTCTTGCAGTGTCTTTATCTGCTTTTGGCATCAGGGTAATGCTGGCTATGTAGAATGAGTTTAGAAGTGTTTCTTCTTATTCATTAATTCTTTTTTAAATTTTTGGTAAAGTTTACCTGTGAAGCCATCTGGCCCTGGGCTTTAGTTGGTTGGGAATTTTTCATTACTGCTTTCATTTCATTGCTAGAAATAGTCCTGTTCAGAAAATCTGTTTCTCAACATGAACGAACATAAAGGATATTATGCTAAATGAAATAAGATGGCAGAGAAAGACAAATACCATATGATTTAACTTATATATATAATCTAAAGAACCAAATAAACTAACGAACAAAAGAGAACCAGACTCATACATACAGAGAACAAATTCATGATTGCCAGATGGGAGGGGAGATGGGGGGCTGGGCGAAAAATGTCAAGGGATTAAGAAGTACAAACTGGTAATTGCAAAATAGTCATGGGGATGCAAAGTACAACTTAGGGGATATAGTCAATAATACTGTACTTCTATATATAGTACCAAATGGATACTAGACAAATCAGAGGAATCACTTCATAAATCTTATAAATGTCTAACCAGTATGCTGTGTACCCGAAACTAATATAAGTGATATTGAACGTCAACTCTAAGTGAAAAATAAAAATTACTTCTATACCAATTTTGTTAAATGTTTT
>NW_011890045.1:3498-5063 GCF_000151845.1 Pteropus vampyrus
TATTGAACGTCAACTCTAAGTGAAAAATAAAAATTACTTCTATACCAATTTTGTTAAATGTTTTGAGCATAAATGGATGTTGTATCTTGTCAAAGACATTTTCTCCATCTATTGATATAATCATATATTTCTTATTTTTTAATTTGTTTATGTGGTGTATCACATTAATCAATTTGTGTGTGTTGAACCATCGCTGTGCCCCTGGGATGAAGCCCACTTAATCGTGGTGTATAATCTTTTTAATATGTTGCTGTATTCAGTTCGCTAGTATCTTATTTAAAATTTTTGCATCTCTGTTCAATGAGAGATATTGATCTGTAGTTTTCTTTTTCCGTGTTATCTTTACCAGTTTTTGGTATCAAGGTAATATTGGCCTCATAAAATGAGTTGGGAAGTATTGCCTCCTGTTCGATATTTTAGAAGAGTTGAGGAGAATAGGTATTAAATTTTCTTTGAATGTTTGGTAGAATTTACTGGTGAAGCCATCTGGTCCTGGACTTTTACTTTTTGGTAGATTTTTGATGACTGTTTCAATTTCTATACTGAAGATTTTCCAGTTCTTAATTCAGTCTAGGAAGGTTCTATTTTTCTACGTATTGGTCCATTTTTTCTAGGTTATTAATTTTGGTGTTATATACTTTTCCATAGTGTTCTTGTATGATCCTTTGTATTTCTGTGGTGTCTGTCATAATTTCCCCTCTTTCATTCCTAATTTTGTTTATTTGTGTCTTCTCTCTTTTTTCTTTAGTGACTCTAGCCAGGGGATTGTCAATTTTATTAACCTTCTCAAAGAACCAGCTATTTGTTGCATTTATTTTTTTTCTATATTTTTTTTGTATTCAGTATCATTTATTTCTGCTCTAATTTTGATTATTTCTTTAATTCTGCTGACTTTAGGCCTCATCTGTTCTTCCTTTTCTAGCTTTTTAAGATGAAGCGTTAGGTTGTTTATTTGGGCTCGTTCTTGTTTTTGGAGAGAGGCCTGTAATGATATGAACTTTCCTCTTATGACCGCTTCTGCCATGTCCAAAAAGTTTTGATATGTTGTACTATCATTATCATTCGTTTCTAGGTATCTCTTGATCTCTCTTTTTATTTCTTTCCTGACCCAGTTATTCTTCAGTACCATGTTGTTTAATCTCCATGTATTTGTGGTTCTTCCTGATTTCTTTTTGCAGTTGATCTCTAATTTCAAAGCATTATCGTCAGAGAATATGGTCGGTATGATTTCAACCCTCTTATATTTGTTGAGGCTCTCTCTGTGTCTCAGTATGTGGTTGATTCTTGAAAATGTTCCATGTGCACTAGACGAGAATGTATAAGCAGCTGTTTTGGGATGGAGGGCTCTGTAAATGTCAATTATGTCCAGTTGGTCTAATGTGTCATTTAAGGATGTGATTTCCTTATTGATTTTCTGTTTGGATTACCTGTCAATTTCCAACAGTGGAGTATTTAGGTCCCCTACTACAAAAGTGTTTTGGTCTGTTTCTCCCTTTATTTCTGTTAGTAATGGCTTTACATATTTCGGGGCTCCCTGTTTGGGAGCATAGCTATTAATAAGCGTT
>NW_011890045.1:5188-5485 GCF_000151845.1 Pteropus vampyrus
CGGAACTGAGATGTGTCTCCTGGAGGCAGCATATGGTTGGGTTTTGTTTTTAGATCCATCCTGCAACTCTGTGCCTTTTTATTGCTGAGTTCAGTCCATTTGCATTTAGGGTGATTATTGAAATATGAGGTTTTCCTATAACTATTTTATGTTTTGCTTTCTGGTAGCTCAGTGTTTCCATTGCTTCCTTGTCCTTGTGTTTGTTTTTTGTGTGTTTGTTTTGGTTGGGTTTTGAGGATTTTTCCTCTGGTCCTTCTTGTTTTATGTTATATACTTCAGTTCTGAATCTTTGGCATG
>NW_011890046.1:0-1316 GCF_000151845.1 Pteropus vampyrus
TGGCGTACAACACAAAGTCACAGCTCACTTGAATGGGCACCAACCTGGGAGCCCAGACCTGCATTTTACACCCAGCCCTGACGGAGACTACTTCCCGTAGCCTTGGCCTGGAGGCTTCTTTCTGAGCCTCAGTTCCCCCCCCTCCCCAGGAGGCAGCATGACGTGGTGGTGAAAAGCTCTGGCTCAGGAGTCCAATGCTTGGGGTTGGATGCCTGGCTCCACTTTCCAATGCGTGCCCTCGGGCAAGCTGCTTAACTCCCAGTGCTTCGGTTTCTTAATCGGTAAAAGGGGCACAGGTCACACCCGCCTCATAGGGTTGGTATGAGGAGGAAGCGAGCTAATGCATGGAAAATGTTTGGCACAGGGTCTGCGCTTAGTGCTTATTGAGCATTTTAATCTCCATTGAAAATCGGTACAAAATGAGGTTGGACCAGCTACGTGTTCCCATACCATTCTGAGCAACAGAATCACCTGGGAAATTTTAAATGATCAGATTCTGAGCCCAGGCCCAGAGATCTTGATTAAGTGGGTTTGGGGAAGAGCCTGGGAACGCATATTTTAGACAGAGATGCGTGGCCAGGTTTGGAAAGCCCTGAACTTGTTGACGGTCTAGACCCAGTGATGGCTCAGAGTGTCTGAGCAGCAGTGATGGCAGATGTCATCTCCCAGGTCTGTTTAGTAGGATGCATCTGTCTACTACAGATGCAGAGAGAAGGAGCAGGGCCCTCCACGGAGGGGGGACTGCCTCCTGTGACCAGCCTCTAGGCAGCCCCAAAAGGGAGGACCTGCCTCTAGTAGAAATAAGCAACTGAATGCAAACGAATACAATAAGGATATAAATACAGTGCCTTGTGCCTACCAAGAGGCTTCATGTTTGTTACCTTGGTCCCTGTGATTGTAGGTCCCCTTATGTCCAGCACACTGAGACCCAGAGAGGGTAACAGTTCTGCCTGGGATCACATGACAAGCTGGGAGAGCCATGAGGACTAGAACCAGGCTTCCAAGTTCTTCTCACAATCCCTGCCCCATCCCCTGAGTTCAACAACAGAAAGGGCTGTTTGAAACAGGAGGTGAGAGAATAGGGGGGCAGGCTGCTATCTTGGGCGTCCACGCCCAATTTGGATCGTTCTTTGAACTCTAGTCCCTGTAAACTGAGTCATGAGGTGCAACAAGCATAGTTCTGAGGACCAGCTTAGGAGACCCTACCCCAGATCCAGTCACCCACCCACCCCACCCCACCTCACCCAATCTCCAGCAATTCACCCTCCCCAGATCCAGCGGGTCTGAGTGGGGCTGGGAGCTGAGGCAAAGGGACA
>NW_011890046.1:5226-6633 GCF_000151845.1 Pteropus vampyrus
GGGATGTGGCAGAGCTGGAAGGATTCCCTAAGTTGAGCAGAATGAGCTGAGAGTCTGGGGAGATCAGCGCAGTTAGAATTATTAAGGCAGAGAGCCCAAGAAGAACGAGAGCTTCACAAAGTAAAAATACTGTAGACTTGCAAAGGTCTCCCCACCCACACAAGTATGTAGCAGAGGACTGAGGAACAAACACATGCATATGAGGAAACTGGCAAGGGTGGGGGGAGGAGCTGTCCCAAAGGATTAGAGGGAGCAGTGGTGCCTGGTGTTCACATGCGGCTGGGAATAGTGTCTGTTCTAACCAGTCGAACTCAAAAAATTTATAGAAAGCCTAAAAACTCATACCTCCTAGGGAATGAGGTACAGAACTCAGAAAAGTCTTACCTTAATAGAGAGGAACGAGGAGCTCCAGACTGAGCACTGTTCTGGGTCACCTAACGTCAGAAAGAAATGATGTGACAGGATCAAACTATTTCCAAGTAACTTAACTGCGTCCCAGAACAAAGCTCGAAAAGATTTATAGGAGTGTAAAAATATCCACTACACAGAAAGGTAACAGTCATGATGTCTGGCATCCAATAAAAGATTACCAGGAATGAAAAAAAAAAAAAGGCAGAAACACATGATTCATAGGAGAGGAATCAATCTAATCCAGCCCAGAATAAACATAGATATTAGAATCAGCAGAGGACATTGCAACAGTTATTGTTGTTGTATTCTACATACGAAAAAAGTTACGTAGGAAAAAGTAGAAATAAGAAGAAATTTTAAGAGACCTAAATCAAACTGCTAGAGATAGAAGCTACAGTGTCTGAGATGAAAAAATACACTAAATGAGATTAACAACAGAAAGAGAATGCAGAAGAAAAGATTAATGAACTTGAAGACATAGCAATAAAAACTACCAAAAATAAAACAGGAAGAGGGGGAAAAAAAGAACTTTTACAAAACAAAGGAGAATCGATGAGCTGTGGGACAACTTAAAGCAGTCAATATATTGTAACTGGAGTCCCTTAAAGGGGAAGGAGACAGAAAAAATATTTGAAGAAACAATGACTAAATATTTTCTAAACATATGAAGCCGTACACCCAAAGATTCAAGAAGTTCAGAACTCCGAGCACAAGAAATATTAAGAAAACTATGCCAAGGGACATCATAATCGAGTTGCTCAAAACCAGTGATAAAGGGAAAATATTAAAAGCAGCCAAAGGGAAAAGGCATGTTATGTGTACTGCTGCTGTAACAAATGACCACAAACTTAGATGCTTGCAAGTCCAAATGAGTCTCACTGGGCCGAACTCAAAGCACAGTTAGGGCTACATTCCTTCCTGGGGGCTCCAGTGATGAAGCCATTTATTTGTCATGTAATCTCACATGGACGCAGGTTCCAGGGGTTGGGATGCAGA
>NW_011890046.1:11013-11716 GCF_000151845.1 Pteropus vampyrus
CGTTTTAATGTGTTTGCTTGGATTGGTTTGGTTTCCTAGGCTTCTGCTATGCACCATAAGAAGCACATTCTCTGGGAGGTGTTTGTCCCAGAGACGGTTAGCTGACCAGAACTCCCCACCCCGCACCCCAAGCAAAGCCACAGCACCCAGCAGCCCCAGCCCACAAATCAGCTGCAGATCTAGGGGAATAAACGAGGAGGTGGTAGGAATTGATAGATGCCAATGCGCGTCACCTTCCCCTCCTAATGACACATTATTCTAAAGATTCAGTTTATCGAAAAGTCAAATACAGAATTACTATATGACCCAGAAATTTCATTCCTAGATGTATACGCAAAAAAAGTTGAAAACAGGGACTCAAACAAATACTTGTACACGAATGTTCACACTGGAACTATTCACAAAGGCCAAAAGACAGAAACAACCCAAATGTCCATTGGTGGATGAGTGGATAAGCAAAATGTGGTCTATATGTAATGGAATGTTATTCGGCCATAAGGAGGAATGAAATACTGATACATGCTACAACGTGGATGAACTTCAAAAACCTTATGCTAAGTGAAAGAAGCCAGACATTAAAAGACAAATATTGCATGGTTTCTTGTCTTTCTTTCCTTCTTTCCTTCTTTCTTTCTCTCTTTCTTCCTTCCTTCCTTCCTTCCTTCCTTCCTTCCTTCCTTCCTTCCTTCCTTCCTTCCTTCCT
>NW_011890046.1:13509-15398 GCF_000151845.1 Pteropus vampyrus
AAATATTCTCTCTTTATGTGTGTGGAGACAGAGCTGTAACGAGCATGCTCTCTTGGGCCCACAGGCCATTGGTATTTATGCAGACTCTTAGGGGGCAACCAAGGAGGGAGGCAGAAGGTATCGGCCCTGGCTTTCGGATTTAGGGGTTCAGCACGGATCCCTGCTGTGGGCTCCAGATTGGAAGGAGGCCAGCAGGTCACAGGGGAAGCGGACTCGTCAACGTGGCCCGGTGCACTGTTTCTGCACTCAGGGGACATCACAGGACAGCATGAGCACTCAGTAATGGCAGCTGCCCCCGGAGGCGTCTGGAAGGGCTTCAAATGACAGCTGTCCCCTGCGCTTCTCCTGGAAGGCTGAAAGGCGACTGCGGCCACTGCTCTGAGTTCACCCCTCAGCCACCCCACTAGCCTGCACTGGCAGGGATTCCCTGAGCAGCACCTTCTAGCACCGGCCAAGTCAGGTGACAGGACCAACAGAAGGCTGCTACTGTCCTGCATCTTATCTCCTTCCCCCAAGCCTCATGTGACACTCATGACTCAGATGCCTGAAGTGGGTAAATGATGCCCTCTGGGGCATCTGGGTTCCAGCTCCTTGAATGAAGAATTCATTGGCATTTCCTTTCTCCTCTGCATGGTCCAAAACTCAGACTCTTTGAGACAAGGCACAAAGAGGGTTTGGCTTCAGAGATGAGCAGGCCCCTTTAACTGTGGTTTTTCACCCACACATCAGCTAGTGCCTCATCTGAAATGGCCTAGAACTTTGGTCCAGAGGCTTTGTGGCCATGGACCCTGCCTCTCCCAGCTTCCCGAGCCACCCCTCATGTCCTCTAAGTGGTATTTTATGTTTTGCAAAAAGCTTTCACTCTCATGGCATTATCCCCATTAGACAGATGAGGAAACTGAGGCTTGACGGCATCTGAAAGTCTATGGTAAAGCAGGAACCAGATTACAAAACTGCAGAACCGATAGTCCCAAAATTAAACTATTGATGTTACAAGCCTAGCTCACAGAGGAGATAATGCTAATCCAAAGCACTTCATATTGATCAAGTAGCTGAGCCTGAACTTGAGAGAATCTCTGGATAACCGCCTGGATTCCGTAACCTATGTGGCCTGGTGCTTACACTGCAAAGCTGATGCTCTAAGTCATAGTTTGTGGCCAGTTTCGCATCTATGGTGGATATCTTTGTTTTGACCATACTGCTTTCTCCTGATACCTCAGTTTTTCTAAGGAACCACTTTCTCGCCTCACACTCAGTGTACACATTTCTCCTGCATCCGAAATGGACATGTGACTTAGACTTGACCATTTGGAGCATCGCTTTCTCTCGGGCACAGTAATTGGTTGAGGCAAGCGCACATTCAGAAGCACCGAGAGTCCTGCTGTTATCATTAAAGAGACAAGCACTCGCTTTCACAGCATTTGAACCTGGGAGGATGCAGGCCTGGAGTATCTGGCAGCAATCTTGTCGCCATGAGGAACTTGCGAGACAGAGAGTGGCTAGCTGATGGTATCATTGGTCTCTGGATATAGCCGTGCCTGAAATCAGTATTCCCCTGAATTTTTTGTTATGTAATCCAATGAAGGCCTTTCATTTCTTGGGCCAGTTAAGTTGGCTCGAAGGTCCTATCCGATGTGTAGCATTTCTCCCATCACAAATACTGGTCATCCTATTATAAAAACATTCGTTCCATTTCTAAACGGTGGGCTTGTTCCTCGTCTCTGCCTCTCTTGCCAAACCACAGAGAAGCTGATCGAGGATTCTGGCTACTCATCCATTAGTCAGACAAGTTGGTTCATGGAATGAAGGCAAATTACAATGCCCAGAAGTAAGCAGCCAGACATCTCGCTTGATACCCAAGTCTGTCTCCTTTACTGATTTGTTTGTAT
>NW_011890046.1:19293-19979 GCF_000151845.1 Pteropus vampyrus
CAGTAGATTATGAAATATAGGCAAAATTTATAGGATCTGTTTAGTACAGAGAATGAGTAACAAGCAGCTTGTGGGACACAGGCAGAAATTCACTTGGGTGGTGAGTAAATCAGTACCCTTTGTGACATGCTAAGATGGATGGAATAAATGGAATATGTGATAAAACAAACTGAAGTGCTAAGTACAGATAGAAAGAGATAAAAAAATACCAAGTTATAAGGCACAGTCATGCCATCTCAGGGCTGGCAGCTATGTTATCCCCTAAATCAGCCACCCATGGGTGACACCCATTATAGTCCCAACGTGGTCTGCCCAAGGGCACAGCCAAACTCATAACTGATCAGCAGGCTAATGGATGAACTCCTGCTGGGGCCAGATGAACTTGAGAGTGTGTGTTATTGCTTCAGATCAGGCACCTTCTGTCTGTTGGATCCCATAACTCACCTGCAGTTCTGGTCCTTGTAACCACATCATTAAGGGGGAAGGTTAATATGGGGGGGGCGGTGGGAAGTGTGTGAACACCACATATTACTTAACCCAGGATTCAGAGAGTGGTCCCCCACCTGCTTGCACCTTATCTTTTTTTCTACTAACCTACCCTCATCTCTTTCCTCCCCCATCTCATTGTGTCTTTTAAATTTATTTAATAATCTGTGAGATTCAAGCATCTTAACTTGGTCTGTGAG
>NW_011890046.1:21508-22516 GCF_000151845.1 Pteropus vampyrus
GCCCGCATAAAAGCACCCAGTCGGTTCTGCAGGTATTTCGGGCCTCTGGACCGAAACCAGCGCCCCCCATAGGCCCCAGAAAAGGCCAAGTAAGATCACTCTCGACACTTCCGATTCGCTGACTTAACAACTGCAACTATGGGCGAGTTAATTAACCTGTCTTAGCCCCTCAGTCTCCTCATCTGTTAAAACAAACAAACAAACAAACAAACAAACGGAGAGGGGAGGGCGTGGTAACCACATCCCTCACCCCAGGATCGTTGAGAAAGAGTCTGGCGTGCACGTGGCTAGGACTCGGTGGGGTGGGGGACGAAGGTTGAGCGATACTAGTTTTCGCGCTTGCTCTCTGGGTTTGTGAAGCGCTCTAGGGGTGTTCTGCCTGATTCTGGTCTCGAGGCCATCTCTCTCCATTGCGTCTGCCTGGTGGGGTTTTCTAGGGAGAAGCTGCATCACACAGAGACGTGAGCAGATAGCACGAGGGGACACACGTGTGACAGCTGGGAAGGTTGCAGCCATTGCCCTTCCGGTTCTTAAGATACGGGCAAGGGGGCGATGGACACGAGTGTTTGTGGTGGTTGAGGTTGGGGGAATTTTTTTTTTTAAATCCATATGTATAAGTTCTCTGTCTCTGAACTTGAGTGGGTGTTGTTTGTTTGTTTTCTCAGCCACCGCTCTTGTCTCGGATGGGCCTAGTGTCGCATTGAAGCCAGGTAAAAGGAGAGGGACTGTCTGGCCTTCGTGGTCTCCAATCAGGGAGGACCAGGTTCGCAACTGGAGAACATGGCAGGGCTTGGGGCAGCCAAGCGTTCCGGCCAGCGGTGGAAAGCCATGAGCGGCTCACGGACGGTCTCTGGGGACAGGGCTGGCCACCTCCATGGGGCTTGGGAGTGCAAGCGAGGCCGGGACCGCGCTCCAATGGGCGCCGGTGGCTGGCAGTCTGAACCCAGAGCCCCAAGAACAAGGCGTGCGCTCGGCTGCCGCCAGGGGGCGACTAGTCCAGCACTGCCC
>NW_011890046.1:22946-24409 GCF_000151845.1 Pteropus vampyrus
GCCCGCATAAAAGCACCCAGTCGGTTCTGCAGGTATTTCGGGCCTCTGGACCGAAACCAGCGCCCCCCATAGGCCCCAGAAAAGGCCAAGTAAGACCACTCTCGACACTTCCGATTCGCTGACTTAACAACTGCAACTATGGGCGAGTTAATTAACCTGTCTTAGCCCTTCAGTCTCCTCATCTGTTAAAACAAAGAAACAAACAAACAAACAAACAAACGGAGAGGGGAGGGCGTGGTAACCACATCCCTCACCCCAGGATCGTTGAGAAAGAGTCCAGCGTGCACGTGGCTAGGACTCGGTGGGGTGGGGGACGCAGGTTGAGCGATACTAGTTTTCGCGCTTGCTCTCTGGGTTTGTGAAGCGCTCTAGGGGTGTTCTGCCTGATTCTGGTCTCGAAGCCATCTCTCTCCATTGCGTCTGCCTGGTGGGGTTTTCTAGGGAGAAGCTGCATCACACAGAGACGTGGGCAGATAGCACGAGGGGACACACGTGTGACAGCTGGGAAAGTTGCAGCCATTGCCCTTCCGGTTCTTAAGATACGGGCAAGGGGCGATGGACACGAGTGTTTGTGGTGGTTGAAGTTGGGGGAATTTTTTTTTTAAATCCATATGTATAAGTTCTCTGTCTCAGAACTTGAGTGGGTGTTGTTTGTTTGTTTGTTTTCTCAGCCACCGCGCTTGCCTCCGATGGGCCTAGTGTCGGATTGGAGCCAGGGAAAAGGAGAGGGACGGTCTGGCCTTCGTGGTCTCCAATCAGGGAGGACCAGGTTCGCAACTGGAGAACATGGCAGGGCTTGGGGCAGCCAAGCGTTCCGGCCAGCCGTGGAAAGCCATGAGCGGCTCACGGACGGTCTCTGGGGACAGGGCTGGCCACCTCCATGGGACTTGGGAGTGCAGGCGAGGCCGGGACCGCGCTCCAATGGGCGCCGGTGGCTGGCAGTCTGAACCCAGAGCCCCAAGAACAAGGCGTGCGCTCGGCTGCCGCCAGGGGGCGACTAGCCCAGCACTGCCCGCGGGCGGGACCCGGCTGGGTGCGACCAAAGTAGGCCTGACCAGAGCCAAGCCCCACCCGAGGGCTCACTCGGACCAGCGCGCGGGGCTCCCTCAGCTGGCCAGAGTTGGGCCGGGATTGGACAGAGTTGGGGGATTTGGGGTCAGCCTGGAAATTGACGGTGACTGGGAGAGGAGGGAGGGCTGGGCTCAGGGCCTGGCACCCAGTAAACCCTCATGACTGGGGAGCACAGGGACAGCTCTAGGGAGCAGCTGGCGCAGGAACCTCAAGTCCAAGTTCACTCACTGCGGTCTCGGTAGTTGACAGCCTCTTAGTAACGGTGCCCAGCGCCACGACAGCGCAAGTTACACACACTCGACTCGGTTCCCCTCCTTGCGAGCTTCGGTTTAGGGTGGGGGAGCGAGGGAGCCCCTGCGGGGCGTGGGCACCCGAGGGGTCGTGAAGTAGCC
>NW_011890047.1:0-790 GCF_000151845.1 Pteropus vampyrus
CCCAGCAGGTTTGGCCTGCTGCAGACTGTAAGGCGGGGGTGGGAGAGGGAATGGTGAGATTTTGCTTATTTCCTTTCTCTGGCCCGTTTGTCACTCCCGTTCTGTCCCCACTAGACTTCTAAAATCGCACGAAGTTCCCCCACACAATCCTCTGACAAAACGAGGCTTTTCCGCCCTCGCTGGGGGTGAGGGGTGAGGGCAGCACCCGATGCCAGTCTCTGCTGCCCAGACATGAGGCAGAAAGAGCTTGGGTCTGGAGTTAGGAATCTTAGGGCTCAGCTCTGGTTCTGCTCCCTGGGCAAGCTGCCGCCTCATGTGAAAAATGCATCCGTGACCTCCTGCCTGTCTAACCTTCCGGCACTGTCGCAAAGGGTCCAGGAAGCCGAGACAGGATCCCTTTCCCGAGCGTGTCGCAGTGACCCCATGCGAGGGGGCAGTCAGGGGCCGAGACGGGCCTGGGTCTGGAGAGGGCCATCCCCGCTGCGGGATGCGTCTCTTTAATTTAGCTCCCTGCAGGTGGGTCTGTCCCCCCGCAGGCAGCACCAGAGGGGGAGAGAGCTCACAGAAGGACGTTACGCAGCCCGAGGGGTGAGTGTGCAAAGGGGGTGCGTGCGCATGTGTGAAAAAGAGAAAGGTTGAGAGAGAAGATAGATGACTATCTGAATCAATGAGCATGAAGATATCGTCTTCTGCATATTTGCCTACAATCGTTGGCTTAATATTTATTAAGCACCTACTCTGTTGCACGCTCATCACCAGACATGTGGACAACTAAGACACAAGCCCTCCA
>NW_011890047.1:1475-2488 GCF_000151845.1 Pteropus vampyrus
TGCCGCCTCATGTGAAAAATGCATCCGTGACCTCCTGCCTGTCTAACCTTCCGGCACTGTCGCAAAGGGTCCAGGAAGCCGAGACAGGATCCCTTCCCCGAGCGTGTCGCAGTGACCCCATGCGAGGGGGCAGTCAGAGGCCGAGCTGGGCCTGGGTCTGGAGAGGGCCATCCCCGCTGTGGGATGCATCTCTTTAATTTAGCTCCCTGCAGGTGGGTCTGTCCCCCGCAGGCAGCACCAGAGGGGGAGAGAGCTCACAGAAGGACGTTACGCAGCCCGAGGGGTGAGTGTGAGAGAGTGAGCGTGAGAACGAGTGTGCAAAGGGGGCACGTGCGCATGTGTGAAAAAGAAAAAGGTTGAGAGAGAAGATAGATGACTATCTGAATCAATGAGCATGAAGATATCGTCTTCTGCACATTTGCCTACAATCGTTGGCTTAATATTTATTAAGCACCTACTCTGTTGCACGCTCATCAGCAGACACGTGGACAACTAAGACACAAGCCCTCCATTAAGTTACGTGCATTCTTGGGGCGGGGGGGACACAGGATGAGGACACAAATCCCACGCGGGCCTCACGCTAAGTGCCGAGTTGGCGGGAGGCCTCCTCCCACAGTGGCGCCTGAGCTGAGACGGGCAGGAGAGCAGGGCAGGGCAGGGCAGGGCTGGGCGGGAGGGAGGAGGCCGGCACCGGCAGAGGACGCGGCATCGGCGTGTCGGCCTCTGCAGAGAAGGCCTCTGCGGGGCAGGCTAGCTCCTTCTCTCTGCTCAGCATCCCAGAGACTGAGGTCTGTGCGACACAGAAGGGGCTCCACAGGGACCAGCACTGCGGACCCCGCCTTCCTCTGACCTGCTTCAGTACTGAGTTTTCTACAGCGGAGGCTTTGGGAGGCAGCCACAGCAGGTGCCAGTACAGAGCCGTGTCTCCCAGCTCCACAGAGAGAACCACGTGTTTACACAGCCCTGGCTCTGAACCAGCCATGCACTGGGAAGCTGATGTTCTGCCCAATCCA
>NW_011890047.1:5893-7235 GCF_000151845.1 Pteropus vampyrus
CAGTGTCCTGATTCCAGCCTACAGGTCTCTCATCCTTGTCCCTCTGTAGCAGGCCCATCTCTCCCTCATCCGTCCTGCTGGCCAAGTGCTCTCTAGGTTCCCCACAGTCCCATGGCAGAGGGGAGAGAGGAAGGTGGGACCTCCCCGCACCCACCAAAGCTGTTCCTCTCTGGGACCACCAAGGCTCTCTTCTAGATAACCCTCATGCGAGGCAGGAGAGATTTGTTTGGGGCTGCTCGTCCTGGCCACGGGAGGAGGAGCTCGTTTGTTCCAAATTAAAAGTAGTCGGAGACAGCAGGAGGTGCCGTAGGCTGCGATACGGAGACACGGGGTGGAATGGGTCAGGTCAGGTCTTACCGGCCTTCAGAGGCCCGGAGGACCCTGGCCATGCCGGCTTGACCCGTGGTCCTCTTAGGGTTGCCGAATATTCCCCAGGCCCCTGAGAAGTGTCGATTTCCAAGTTTAGAGGTAGTCGTGTGACGTGGCCATGGAGGGCAGCAAGTTACGGGTAAAGAAAGCACAGCTCTAGAGCCAGACAGTCCTGGGTTCAAATCCCGCCGCTTGCTGGCACGATAGCCTTGGACAAGCCGTTTCCCATCTCGAGTCTGTGTCCTCTCCTGGAAAATCGGGCCAGTAGTTCCCAGGGCATGGGGCCCCCGGGAGACTGTGCGAGACGGTGCCAGTGACACTCGCAGGACCCAGCGCGAAACAGCTGCTTCGTAAACAAGTTCCCGCCCGTCTCATCTTCTCGTGCAACGAAACCTCGAACTTGCCGCCTGGAGGAAGCGGGCAGAGCGGAGGGAGGCTCCAAGTTCGGTCTTCTCCCGGACTTTCTCTCAAACTGCTGCTCCTGCAAAGTTGTACCCCCTCCTCCCGCAGTCACTCCTGAATACAGTTCTGAAATCGACACCTCGTTAACAGCTGAAATTATCCTTTTTATTTGGTATTGTCCATCCCCTCACCCCTCAGGAGACTGCAAACCCCACAGAAGCACGTACTGTGTGGGGCTTGTTTTGGGTGCGTCAAGCACCCAGGGGATGTTGAATAAATGACAGCCGAAAGCTTTCCCTGCCCAGCGACGTCAGGCTGAGTCCGTTTTTGAGGCTTGGACTGTGCCGGGCTACCTCAGAGGCCTCCCACTCCCCATCACTCTGTTCGGAATTTCTGTGCTGGAGTTTGACAAGCAGCCAGCCAGAATGACCTCGATGAGATGGGGCGGTCAGTGCAAGCAAGGTCAAGGGCCTGGTCCCCCTCCCACTCCAGTTCTCGCGTGCTCCGTGGGATTGCGTGCTCATCAGCAGGCCTGCACTGCCCATCCACTGCAGCTGGCCATTGTCCATCC
>NW_011890047.1:11221-12544 GCF_000151845.1 Pteropus vampyrus
CAAAACCCAAAATGAGAAACTCGAAGCGTTCAAGTCAAGCTTTGAGAAAAGTTCTCACTGGAGACAAGCTTGTCATTTTGCTGGTGCAGCCACTGTATTCCCATGGGCTTCCTGAGATGAGGCATCGCCTTGATAAATCAGCCGTGGAGATAGACATCCTGCAGTTGGCATTGCAATGCAATTTAATTTCCAATTAAGCCTGATTTCTGGGCCGAGGGATTTGCCTGCCTCATACTGGGAGGGTTGTTCCGGCCAGACCTTTGTTGTCAGTGATGATGGTTCTCCCACAAAGTAGACTCTCCAGGAACTGGCCCTCTGCCCCTCGGAGGGGTCACCCAGGCGGGGACGGGGCCCTGTGGACGGGCACGGCTTTTCCTCGGGAACTAAGTTGATACAAGTAGATTCAAGAAAGTTCAAAGCAAGGCCAGGCAGTCTGTCTGGGGCAGACAGTTTTAAGAGGGAACGCAAATGGGTTGAGAGGGAGACAGGCAAGATCATCCTCAATGATGCTCACAAAAAAAAAAAAAAAAAAGAGAAGGGGGTGGGGGCAAGAGGGGCAGTAGGAAGCTCTCGGAGCTCAGACGGAGGAGCATCTGTGATCGGAGGAAGGAGACACGCTCGCTCAAGGACACCGTGGGCCTCCGTGGAGCACGTTCTGTGTGCCAGGCACTGAGCTGTGTGTTTCACGTTTCTATAGCATCGCGTCTTCTCTAGTGCCCTGTGAAGCAGACGACGTTATGCTCATCTTCCAGTCGAGGACACTGAGACTCAGAGATGAAATGAACTGCCCAAGGTCATCGACAAGCCAGATCCCAACTCTTGCTCTTCCGAATTTTCTGAGGGTGACAGTGACAGTAAGTGATGGTCGAGGCAGCTTGGGGAAAATGATCTCTTGGAGGGACGAGGAACACCACTTCTGTTTGGTTTTGCTCCCACCTTCCCCGCGAGGGGTGAGAAACCAGAACCGGCGTGATGGTCCAGCATGGCTAAGAGGCTCACATCGAGTCGAGAGGTCCTTGGAGAGCTCTCGCTGGTTCTGGCCGGCGCCCCTGGGAATTTCAATCGGAAAGAACCAACAGACGGCTTATAAAACGGTGTTTAACGACACGTGTATAGATGTTTCTAGGAACACTTGTGTGGTCGTAGAAATATTACTTAAATACCAAGAAGGTGTCACATGGCCTGATTTTTATTCACGATAGTGAAAGAAGACTCTAAAGCTGCATGTAAAAGAACGTGCTGTCAGCTCCTGGGCAAATTCTAGAGAGGACCATTAAACCAGTGGTCTGAGAACACTTGGAAGAGAAAGCAGGGATGACTGGG
>NW_011890047.1:15739-16044 GCF_000151845.1 Pteropus vampyrus
ATGTATTAGGTTCTTCACCGTGAGGAAGGAAGCCCCGGATAGTGTGGGGAGGGGGCAGGGAGGGGGAGCGGCAGGAGGATGACAGAAAGCCCCTCAAAGGCAGGCACTGAGTCTCGGTCATCTCTGCCCTCCATCCCCTTCCCGCTGATCTTCACCAGGCGGTCTGAGTTCCAGGTGAGGGGCGTGGGAGCACGATCCAGGTGTACCTGCCCAGATGTGAGTCACTGGCCCATGAGAGGAAAAGCGAAAACAGTGCAAGCACTAGACACTCATTAGCAAGTGATTTATTAAGAACTGATGAGGGC
>NW_011890047.1:16094-17482 GCF_000151845.1 Pteropus vampyrus
ATGTATTAGGTTCTTCACCGTGAGGAAGGAAGCCCCGGATAGTGTGGGGAGGGGGCAGGGAGGGGGAGCGGCAGGAGGATGACAGAAAGCCCCTCGAAGGCAGGCACTGAGTCTCGGTCATCTCTGCCCTCCATCCCCTTCCCGTTGATCTTCACCAGGCGGTCTGAGTTCCAGGTGAGGGGCGTGGGAGCACGATCCAGGTGTACCTGTCCAGATGTGAGTCACTGGCCCATGAGAGGAAAAGCGAAAACAGTGCAAGCACTAGACACTCATTAGCAAGTGATTTATTAAGAACTGATGAGGGCTCTCTGCTCCCAGGCAGCCGTTATTCACAAAAACATTTTTCCTCGGCGTCTAACTCCATCACGCTTAAGTGCCCATTATTCCGCGCTCGTCCCATGCCTGAAGTTCTGTGAGAAGCAGGCAGGTGTGGGATTTGATCAAAATACACCAATCTCTGTTGACAGAAGGAGGGCATTCATTTCAAGTGAATGAAGGTCATGGTTAACAATGCATGGGGCAGTGAGGTCTGGGCCTCCCTAGGCACTACATCTTCTAAAAGGATATGGCCTTTCCCCGTGTAGGGGCTGTTTGGGCAGTCTGAGTTTCTGTGTATTTTAACTCCAAATGCAGGTGCTTGGAAACCAAGTGCAAAGGAGCCTCTGTCAGTCCTGGTGAGGACGTTCTTTTTTTTTATTATTATTTGTTAAAATTGCAGATTTACATGTAGTTGTAAGAAATAATACAGAGAGATCCTATGTACCCTTTACCTAATTCCCCCAATGGTGACATCTTGCAGGAAGGTAGTACACCATCACAACTGGGACTTTCTTAAAAGACTAGGAGGACTCCCGAGACCCTGGAAGAAAGAGGCATTGAGAATGGTGTGCTGCACCCCCTAAGAAGGACTCCCCACAGACAAGAGCCTGGAAGGCGTGGGATACATCAGGGCTCCCCAGTTGGAAGTGGCAGGTGTCCGCGCAGATTCTAGATGCCCACCTCTCGGATCCCTAACCCGCACGAGGGCACCACCGGCTTCTAAGGTCGCAACGCTCTTTCTCCTGTTACTTTTTATATATTTGTTACTATTGGAATAAAAATGTATATGGCACTTAGTGACTTCAAAACAAGAGCTATTCTAAATGTGCTCTATACATGGGAGCCATGGCTATTTTCATTATAAAATTTGAAGACGAAACCGAGGTTTGCCAAGGACAGCTTCCTGGGCAGGACAGGCGAGACGCCGAACCAACCATGGGAACGTCGGCACGGAGGCCAGAGTCACCCTAGTCCGTGGGGTAGTTGGTGGCGCGGCAGGAAGTGGGTCCGAGTCAGTCGAGTAGGGACGGGTAATGCAGAGTCGTGACTGGCTGGCCTCGTGCTCTCTG
>NW_011890047.1:23157-23603 GCF_000151845.1 Pteropus vampyrus
GGTTTGGACCCCTTTAGAGAGATCCAGGGCTGGGACCCTCATCTCCATCTCCCCAGAGCATCCAGCACAAAAGGGGTGTGACCCCAGAGTCCATGTGCCAGGGGAGGACACAGAATCTGAATATCAATGCCGGTTAAATATCATCGACACAAATGGTTCCCACCCTGGCTGCTCGACCCAAATCCGGGGGAGCTTTAAAAAGCTTTTCCCACGTCTAAGCCCCACCCTAGACCAAGTTAATCAAAAATTTTAAGGTGGACGAGGCCCAGGCCCCGACATGCTTTTAAAGGCCCTGCAGTGGTTCTGACGAGCAGCCGGGCCCGAGACCTGTCTCCATAGTTTCATCTTGCGGGGCCTGGAAGAGAAGCTCAGAAAGGTCAAGTGACTTTTCTGAGGCCACACAGGACCTGAAGCCAGGTCGGGGGGGCTTCAGAATCTGTGCCCTT
>NW_011890048.1:0-2354 GCF_000151845.1 Pteropus vampyrus
CAGAAAACGAATCAGTAGCGGAGATTTATTAAAATTCAAACATCTCATAGGGCTGCTCCTGAGGCCACTGCCTAGGCAGCTCTGCGTTGGCAGCAGCGACTGCCAGCCTTGGCTCTTCACCACGGCGCTGAGTGAAAAGCCGACGAGGAAGCCTCCCCCCGAGACGGGAGTCAGAAGCCCTGAGGGTGGGCCGAACATCTGCCCCCGGAGGCTCCGTGGGTGAGCGGACGTCCAGCCCGCGGAGAGGACCCATGAGCTCTGGACGACAGCCGAAGGCCCCGCCGGTCAGGCTGGAGAGGGCCGCGTGCTCGAAGCTCCGGCCCGCCGAGCGGGGCCCGAGCAGCGGGTCGGAAGCATCGCACATCCAAGCAGCTGGGAAGGCGAAGCGGGGCTGGTCTCTGACCTCAGCCGCACAGAAGCTGGGCGGAGCAGGACAGCTACGACGAAGGCCTTCTGCTCGGTCGATCTTTGTGGGATGCGCCACGGCCCCCGCTTCCCGTCTCACTCGAGAGCTCGGGCCCGATCCACTGACGCACCGACGGACGGTGGATGGAGGCTGCTTCGCACAGCGCGGGGGGCCCCATCTTCCCAAGAGAGTCACTCACGCACCAACTCACTCGCTCAGCGGATGTGCATTCGGAAACCCTGAGGGCCGGGCGCTGCCCTCGTCACCTGCACAGGGGGTGAACGTGACTTCGCTGTGCCGTTTGCCTCTCAGGCCAGCGCTGGTTTTAGTGGGGCGTGTACAACGAAAGCGGGGGCGGGGGGCGTGCGCTTCCGGGCACACTCACCTTTACCGCGGACTGTAGAGCATTTGTGAGTGTGCATGTGTGCGGGAAACACGTGTTCGTTATTGATTTGAGGCAGGAAAACACTCTGCTGGTTTAAATCTTGTATTAAGAAAAACCCCGAGGACCGATGGTGCTGTCCAGCTCACCCACGGGACATGAACGGTGAAGACGAATGCCGTGGCCACGGAGCGGGCCATTTGAGTCTCCCTGTCCTTGACTCGCAAATGCATCGTATGAAAAGTTCATGAGGTGACGGTCTCAGCACCTCTCCACGCGGTGTCCCAGAGGACTAGGCGGCTTTCTAAAAATGGCAACAAGGAAAAACAATAAATCCACCTCTCTGTAAAAACCGAGTGCTCCCACCGACACTGTGAAGAAATCCCCTGGGATTCGATGTCAACCACGTCTGGGTGTGGATACGAAGCCTGTCATTCTAAACACTTTTCCTATAACTCAAAATAGAAATGTTCCACGACTTGCATATCTAATAGGATATGGCTTATTTTTAAAGCCCAATTACACCCGAGTGGTTTGTTTCACATTTGTTATAGTTTTACTTTTACCTATTCTCTTTATTTTTTTTGGTAAAAATGTAGCAAAGAGAACTTTCATCTCTCCATATTTCATACTAATTCAACTCTTCAAACTTAAAGAAATGATCTCTGTGAATTTTGCTCTGGGTTTCATAAGTATTTAGGTACATAAAAGTTTGTTTTTTTCCTCCTAATCGTTTATTGTTGTTTTCCCTTGCAAGTTATTACTGCAAATTTTCTCTAGAAAAAACAAAGATTAAAAGTGGAATTCAGATGTCTGGCTAGAGCCATGTCACTGAGCAAGTATTTTCCATGTGTCAGCCATCGAAGCTCTCATATACGCCAATCAGCTCACAAGCATGTGCCGGCGTGTGCAACGCGTAACGCGAGCGTGTGCACGCGTGTGTTACGGCGAGCATGTCCAAGCGCACGCTCCATGCCCCCCTGGCGCGCAGTCAGGCGAGGATGATGACAAAGTATTTTTGGATTCTTGTTTCGTCTGTGTCTCGTGAAATGCATCATCAGGTGAGTTGGCAGACATCGCGGTCTTACAAAAAATAAATAAGTTTTGATATTGTACACGTGTCTCTTGGCTGGCGGAGGGTGCGCGAAGAATGGTACCCATCTCAGCTCTCGCACACGCAGAAGACAGAGCCGGAGCGTCGAGATGCTTTTCTCCTCGGGTCACCAATGCATGGCCGTCATTGATGCTATTTAACATTTCATCCGCTGAGCCCGAGGAGCGAGAGCCCCGTCTGCGTTCCGGGCAAAGGCCACCCATCTAACGCCGGCCTCTGCCAAGTGTGACACATGGGCTGGGAAGCAAGGCAATTACAGCTCTGCTGCATTTTGCAGAACGCGGGGGTCACTGCGATGGAGCCGTTAGGCTGCAGGGGACCAATAATTCAAGCCCTGTTTGCTTGCGCTGAGCTGCAGCGAGCAGCCGGGGTCAGCATGGTTAGCCTGTCAGAGGCCCGGCTGGCTGCGACGAGCCCACAGGGCGGACTTCGGGGTCAGGCGGGGGCGGCAC
>NW_011890048.1:3306-4024 GCF_000151845.1 Pteropus vampyrus
AAATGCTGCAATTTGAAACGCCGATAAATACATTCCGCGCCGTCTCACGCTGTCACAGACGGCCACTTCAGCCCGGCGGCACTGAAGTCTAACTCGAGGCCTGAAAGAAATGCGAATTCTGATTGGGGGAGACTGTGGGCCTGCGTTTTTCATATAGCTCTGTGTCATGGCAGTTATTTGATGATACGTCCAACTCCCCCAGACAGACGCCCTCATGGGCGGTCCCCGGCCTATTTACTTTTGGCACGTGGCTGATCTTCCACAGACTTTAATGACTGACCATCGAGTGGCTTCTATTTGATGAGTGCCTGGAACGAACGGTATTTCTCAATCGGCCAGTACCTACATGCCAGTGGGACCGACGACGACGAGCCTTCCTCCCTTGTCCTGACATCAGCTAAAACGAGCTGCCCTCTCCTGTCCTTTCCCCGCATCCGATGACTCTTCATAGTGTGCTCTGCGGAAGGAGACAGTTAGCATCAGCTGGTCCTTCCATCCCCTCAACGTCTAGGAGGGTGAGGCCTGCTGAGGTCACCCGATGATTCTGATAGTGAGACCTGTCGCTTGGGCAGCTTCCCCGGGCGAACCACCAGGCACACGTTACTCCATCATTCCTTAATGTAGAAGGACAGACTGCATTCCACGTGGCGCTGGGAACAAGCGAGATTGTCCAGAATGAGAACCTAACTCGGCATCGTACCGGAGGTCGCGGCCAGTG
>NW_011890048.1:4074-4563 GCF_000151845.1 Pteropus vampyrus
AATTATTTCCAAACCCAGGTGCAGGAATATATTTTTCAAGAATTTAAATATATTTAGTAAGAATTTTCCCCACAATTTTCTCTTACAAAAAAAAAATCAGAATTTATCGAGGTGTCAGTTTTTTAGCAGGCAGACAAAATTTTGGGAAAGATGATAAAATGTTTATTCCTTTAAAAATATCTCAAATCTTTTAAAGGTTGCTCAAATAAAACAAACTTCAGAGACAGATGCACAAATCTTCATTGTTTGAGGTTAAAGTGGAAAAAGGGTAAGTATAATAAATTAGATGCGCGAGAGGCTATTTCTGTGACGAAGGTGAACATTTTAAAGAGCTACATGAACTTTTAGGTTGAGAATTTACAAATACTGCCCCAGGCAGGGAAAGAAACCGAGCGGTTTTCGCCCACTGGTTTCGAAGTCGTCAGGGTCTGGCTGGATGTCCAGGAAGGAGCTCGCGGGATGAGACTGGATTTATTTATCACAAGAAGC
>NW_011890048.1:4613-4922 GCF_000151845.1 Pteropus vampyrus
TGCAGGAGCAGGCCCACGTGACCATGTTCTGTCTGGCTGGGCAAGGCTGGGTCTGCAGGGCAGGCCAGTGGTAGACACCTACGGGAGGCTGTGATACTCCTGCTGGAGGTAGAACTTCTCCAGGGTACCTACCCTAGTTTTGCTCTGAAGACCTTCGGCTGATGAGATGAAGCCCACCCACACGATCGAGGGGGTCTCTTTTACTCACGTCATCTTAGATGCTGACCACACCTCAAAATGCCTGCACAGCAACAGTGATATGAGTGAGTGAAATCCTGTGGATGGCAGCCTGGCCAAGGTACAGAAACG
>NW_011890048.1:4972-6687 GCF_000151845.1 Pteropus vampyrus
GGTTTTCGCCCACTGGTTTCGAAGTCGTCAGGGTCTGGCTGGATGTCCAGGAAGGAGCTCGCGGGATGAGACTGGATTTATTTATCACAAGAAGCGCTACATTCTCAACGGTTTCTAAGGTAAAGAACAGTAGAAACTCTGGAAGCCCCAGTACACACCTATACGAATTCACAAAATCCATACACGTGACAGATGCCGGAAGAAACCTGATTTTGTTGCGGAAAAGCTACGAACAGTTTGAAAAAGTGGAAGGAGCTCAAAATGTGATTTTTTAAAAATAGTGAAATTAGTCTTTGAAAGAACGAGTCTGTGGTGCATAAAATGACCATTCCCTGTCCATCTCGTGGAGGAGCCCAGGGGATGGGGAGGAGCGGGGGGCTGGCACCTAAAAGTCACGCGTTACCGTTGCAGACAGATCTCCACGTCAGAGAGTCTGGCTGGCCACACTCGCCACTTGGAGTCAGAAGAGCCAGGAACGGGAATCAGACAGAATGTCGGGTTGGAGAGGCGCCCTGGTTCCCACAGTGCTGGCCCCTCGCCCCATCCTCTCTGGACGCCCACCATGCCTGTAGGGCAGGCGCTGTTTGAGCCAGCGAGCGTCCTCAGGGGGAGAGTCCCCGACCAGCAGGTGCTTCCCTGCCCTCACGAGCGCCCTCCCTGGTGACCGTCATCTTCCAATGATGATGCGACATCACAGCAACACCTTATCGGTCCGCGTGCTGCGTTTCTATGATATAAAGCTGATTCCCGTTCTCAGCTTTCACACCTGGTGCGATGCATCTGCTACCCCTGCATCTGTCCACACTGGCGCTGCTTTGGTGGCGGTCATTCACGACATGCCCACAGCAGCCCCGTGGGCCACGGCACATGTGGCATAAGCTGTCTCCAGTCACACTCTGGGGCCAAGGCAGCAGTTTAGTCGTTGACGAGGATGTGCCCAGCAGCTCGCAGGAACCTCGCTCCACACTTCCCCTGGGGGCAGTGGCTCCACGCCCACACAGCGCAAAGAGAAGCCGCGTCCTCTGACCTGCGCGACACCCGCCCTGAGCTGCCCCTTCAGAGCCCCCCGGGTGCCCCTGCTGTGCCCTGAGGGGTCCCGGTGGGAACTGGATGGCTGGACTGGTCTGCCCTCTCCTTAATAGTGAAGATGGTCGCCCTTCGGAGGTGATGAAATGAATTAAAAGACTCGGTGCCTTCCTGAGGGTCAGGCTGACGAGGTGGAGAGAACACACTGTGCCAAGAAGACCTGTCCTCCGACCTCAGGGCTAACCTCCAAGGCGACAGTCCGCAATTCCTTCCATCTGCCACCGGCTGCACCTGGTACAGGTGTGAGCATCGGGAAGGAGAACCTTTGAGGAGGTAGCACACTCCCCAAAAGATCCAACTTGCAACTAAGATGAAATCAGTAAGAATGAAGCAGTAAGAAACATGAGCTGAACAGACACAGTGATAACAGGAAACTCCGAATTCGTGGCCTCAGCAGGTGCCGCCCAAAGAAATGTCACACGGGTCACGTGTGTGAGCCGCCCACGGAATGTCAAACCTTCTAGTAGCCACACAACAAGTCAGGACCTGGGACAACTCTCTCAATTCTCTAATCCTCAGTGTCTTTGCCTGTGACACGGGAGGGTCCGCAGCCCCACTTCCTGGGCGGCCGCGAACACGGAACGCAGTTGTTGGGGAAGGTGCCAGCCCTCGGGGGTCCCTAAAGGTTA
>NW_011890048.1:7510-8027 GCF_000151845.1 Pteropus vampyrus
TGGAAAGCCCCCTTAGACTTATGTGAAAATTTAAAATAGAAACATAAAAATTTATAGTAATAATAATGATGCAAATCTAATAATTTTTAGTCTATTTACTGCTGCTTAAGAATTTTATGTATTTTGTACTCCTTTTCTAGATGCATCCCATAAATAAAAGGCTCGAAAGTGATTATCGGCCAGCTGGGACTATGTGGAAACATAACTCAGTTTTAGTGTCTAATATGGGACAGAGAACACAGTTAGGATCAGTTTATTTTTATGTTCCCTTCTACTTGACTGGCATATATAAAGCAACTGAAAAATCCATATTGAGACACGAAAGAGACAAACGGCTTTGCCCAGACAGTCTGCTTTGTGCAGTGAATGTTTCTGGCGAGCGCTATTTTGCCTTTAACGATGAGTATTTCGATGGACACGTCACCCATCACCCGTCTTACGGCTGGACAAAGCCAAGGGAAGCGTCTCCCCCCCAAACCCCCCCCCCGGCCCCGTACTCCAGCAATTGTTTAGTTTT
>NW_011890048.1:8077-8406 GCF_000151845.1 Pteropus vampyrus
TTTATTTTTATGTTCCCTTCTACTTGACTGGCATATATAAAGCAACTGAAAAATCCATATTGAGACACGAAAGAGACAAACGGCTTTGCCCAGACTGTCTGCTTTGTGCAGTGAATGTTTCTGGCGAGCGCTATTTTGCCTTTAACGACGAGTATTTCGATGGACACGTCACCCATCACCCATCTTACGGCTGGACAAAGCCAAGGGAAGCGTCTCCCCCCCAAACCCCCCCGCCCCCGTACTCCAGCAATTGTTTAGTTTTATGTGGCTTTTTGCTCTTGACCTTGTCCCTGAAAATAGTGCTCACTCTGCATTTACTTTGGAACCTC
>NW_011890049.1:0-1463 GCF_000151845.1 Pteropus vampyrus
TAATCCTAAACCTCACCCTAAACCTAACCCCAACCTTAAAACTAACCCTAACCATGACACTAACACATAACCCTAACCCTAACCCCAACCCCTTTCATTAAAACTAATTCTAACCCTAACCCTAACACAAAACCTAACCCTAACCCTAACCCTAACCTGAACCCTAACCTAAACCTAAACATAAAGCTACCGCCAAACTAAACTAAACTGAACCCTAACCATAACCATAACGCTAACCTAACCCTAAACATAACCCTAACCCTAAGTTAAACCACAAACCTATAGCTAACACTAATTTCTTATCTTAACCCTAAAAGTGAACATCGCCATACTCCTAAACCTAACCTTAAACGTAAGTCTAATGCTAACGCTAACTCCATACCCTAACCTTAAACCTAACCCTAACCCTAAACCTAAAGCCTAACTATAGCTAACACTAATTTCTTATCTTAACCCTAAAAGTGAACATCGCCATACTCCTAAACCTAACCTTAAACGTAAGTCTAATGCTAACGCTAACTCCATACCCTAACCTTAAACCTAACCCTAACCCTAAACCTAAAGCCTAAGCCTAACTCTAACCCTAACATTAACTCCAATCCTAACAATAAAAGTAAAGCTAATATTAACCCTACTTCTGACCCTGACTCTAACAATCCTAAACCTTAATTATAAACTAAAAATAACACTAACCCTAACCCCTTACCCTATCCCGAAAACCTAAACCTAATGCTAACCCTAAAACGAAAACTAACCTTAACTCTAACCCTAACTCTAACCTAAATCTTGCCCTAACCCGAACACTAACTTATCCCTAACCCTAACCCAAACCCTACAATAATCCTAACTCTAACCTCT
The DNA here is from genome assembly GCF_000151845.1 of Pteropus vampyrus. Lineage (NCBI taxonomy): Eukaryota > Metazoa > Chordata > Mammalia > Chiroptera > Pteropodidae > Pteropus > Pteropus vampyrus. Next base: position 859 of record NW_011890049.1, read on the forward strand.
TACCCAAACCATAATCCTAACCATAACCAACCGAATGCCAACCTAAACCTACCCTTACCCCCTCCCGATACCTATCTCGAAACCTAACCCTAACCTTAACACTAACCTTAATCTAAACTCTTACCCTAACCCTAAATATAACCCTTACCGTAAAACTAAAAGTATTCCTAACCCTAATTCTAACCCTCAACCTAACACTAACCCTAACCCTAAATTTTACACTAACAATGACTATAACCATAATCCCTTACCGACTTAACCCTAACTCTAACTATAACAATAAAACTAACGCTAACCCTAAGCCTAACATTAACCCATACCCTAAAAATGAATCTAACCCTAAAACTAAAACTAATATAAACCCTAACTCTAGCCCTAACCCTAACACTAAGCCTAATCCTAACCCAAACCCAAACCTAAACGTAACCCTAACCTAAACCTAACAATAATCCTACCACTAAACCTAACCTAACCCTAAACCTAAAACTCCAGCCTAAACTTACCCTAACCACAACCCTGTACCTAACCCTAAAATTAAAGCTAATCCTCACACAAATCTAACTCTAACCATAACAATGACACTTGCAATAAATTTTAAACTAACA
>NW_011890049.1:1513-2114 GCF_000151845.1 Pteropus vampyrus
CAGCCTAAACTTACCCTAACCACAACCCTGTACCTAACCCTAAAATTAAAGCTAATCCTCACACAAATCTAACTCTAACCATAACAATGACACTTACAATAAATTTTAAACTAACAATAACCCTAACACTAACCACTTACCTTAACCCTACATTGACCTAACCCTCAATTTAACCAAAATATTAAACCTATGCCTAAACCTAATTCTAACCCTAATCCTAAAACAAACCATAACACTTATCCTAACCCTAAGGCTAAAGCATATCCTAGCTATAATTCTAACCATAACCTTAAATGATACACTAAGAATAAAGCTAATCTTAACCCCTTACCTTAATCCTAACCCTAAACCTAACCTGAACCATTACCCTAACCCTAACTTTACCCATAAACCTAACACAAATTTTAACCCTAAACCTATACCTAGTTCTAACCTTAACACTATTCCCTTACCTTAACACTAACTCTAACCCAGATCCTATACTAAAATTAACCCTAACTTTATCTGTAGTCCTAACCCTGAATCTACCCCAAAATTAAAGGTACACATAACCCTAATTCTAATGCTAACCCTAACACCAGCCATAACCCTGATCTTAACC
>NW_011890049.1:4687-6012 GCF_000151845.1 Pteropus vampyrus
AAAAACCACTATCTTTAAAGCCTCACCATAACACTAACCTTAACCCTAACCCTATTCCTTATCATAACCTTAAAACTAAAATTAATCCTAACCCTAATTCTCACCATTTCACTAACCTTAAATTTTAAGCTAACCTTAAATTTTAAATTAATAATGACAGTGGCCATAACCCGTTACACTAAACCTAATCCTAACCTGAACTTTAACTCTAAAAATAACTGTAACTCTAACCCTAATCCTATCATTAACCCGGACACTGATCCTAACTCTAATTCTAATCCGAACACTAACGCTAACCCTAAACATAAATATTACACTAACAATAAACTTAAACCTGACAACTTACGCAAAACAAACCCTAACCCTAACTTTTACCCTAAAATTAAATCAAACCCAAACCCTAACCCTAAACTTCACCCTAACCTTAACTCTAACGGTAACCCTAACCTGATCCTACACTAAAACTAAAGCTAATCCTAACCCTAATTCTAATCTGAACACTAACACTAACCCTAACCCTAACCCTAAATTTAACACTAAAAATAAACCTAAATCTGACAACTAACGATAAAACTAACCCTAATCCTAACTTTTGCTCTAAAACTAAATCTAAACCTAATCCTATTCCTAAACCTCACCCTAACATTAACTCTAACACTAACACTAACCCTGATCCTAACACTGAAACTAAAGCTAATCCAAACTATAATTCTACCTCTAACCCTAACAATAACCTTAACTCTAAATTTTTAACTAACAATAACGCTAATCCTAAACCATAACATAAAACTAACCATAAACCTAAATTTGACCCTAAAACTAACTCTAAACATAACCTAATTTTAACAAAGACCCTAATCCTGATACTAACCCTAAAATTAATGTTAATCCAAACCATAATTCTAACCCTAATGTTCACACTAACCCTAACCCTGAACCTATTCCTAAACTAAAACTAATCCTAACCCTATTTCTACACCTTATTCTAAATTTTACCCTAACAATAACCCTATCCCGAACTCTAACCCTAACACTAACTCTAACCCTAACAGTAACCCTTATCTAAACCTAACCCTAACTCTAACTTTAATCCTTATGATATATCTACTCTTAAGTTAACCCTAACCCTAACTTTAACCCTAATACAATTGCTATGTCTAACCTCTTACCCTAACCCTAACACCTAATCTAACAGTAAAACTAACCCTAAACCTTAACCTAACGCTAACCATAACACTAAACCTAACTCTAACCTAAACATAACCTTAACCCTAAATATATATCTACCCCTAAATTAAACCTAACCTGAACTGTTGGTAACCCAA
>NW_011890049.1:6062-7509 GCF_000151845.1 Pteropus vampyrus
GAACTGTTGGTAACCCAAGTCTAAATTAACCTTAACGCTAACCCTAACCCTAATACTAATTCTAACTCTTAACTCTTACAATAAACCTAACCCTACACCTGATTCTAAACCTAAAACTAAAGCTAATCATAACCCTAATTCTAACCTTAACCGTATAACTAACACTAACTATAAATTTTAAACTATTAATAATGCTAACTCTAACCCCTTACACTAACTCTAACATCTTACACTAACTTTACCCCTAAATCTAAACCTAACACTGAAACTAAAGCTAATCCAAACTATAATTCTATCTCTAACCCTAACAATAACCCTAACTCTAAATTTTTAACTAACAATAACGCTAATCCTAAACCATAACATAAAACTAACCATAAACCTAAATTTGACCCTAAAACTAACTCTAAACATAACCTAATTTTAACAATGACCCTAATCCTGATACTAACCCTAAAACTAATGTTAATCCAAACCATAATTCTAACCCTAATGTTCACACTAACCCTAACCCTGAACCTATTCCTAAACTAAAACTAATCCTAACCCTATTTCTACACCTTATTCTAAATTTTACCCTAACAATAACCCTATCCCGAACTCTAACCCTAACACTAACTCTAACCCTAACAGTAACCCTTATCTAAACCTAACCCTAACTCTAACTTTAATCCTTATGATATATCTACTCTTAAGTTAACCCTAACCCTAACTTTAACCCTAATACAATTGCTATGTCTAACCTCTTACCCTAACCCTAACACCTAATCTAACAGTAAAACTAACCCTAAACCTTAACCTAACGCTAACCATAACACTAAACCTAACTCTAACCTAAACATAACCTTAACCCTAAATATATATCTACCCCTAAATTAAACCTAACCTGAACTGTTGGTAACCCAAGTCTAAATTAACCTTAACGCTAACCCTAACCCTAATACTAATTCTAACTCTTAACTCTTACAATAAACCTAACCCTAAACCTGATTCTAAACCTAAAACTAAAGCTAATCATAACCCTAATTCTAACCTTAACCCTATAACTAACACTAACTATAAATTTTAAACTATTAATAATGCTAACTCTAACCCCTTACACTAACTCTAACATCTTACACTAACTTTAACCCTAAATCTAAAGCTAGCCCTAACACTAACTCTAACCCTAATCCTAACTGTAACTGTAACCTAAACTTAAACCTAACCCTAACCCTAACCCTAAATATAAACGTAACCATAAGGTAAACCTAACCTGTACCTAACTGTAACCCTAACCCTAACCTAACCTTATCCTCAACCTTAATCCTAACACAAATTCTAAATATAACTTGTAACCCTCACTCTAACCTTAACACTAACACTAAACCTAACCCTAATCCAAACCCTACTCTTACCTAAAACTAAAGATAATTGTAACCCTAAATCTAACCCTAACACTAACACT
>NW_011890050.1:0-344 GCF_000151845.1 Pteropus vampyrus
TGCTGACCTTGGGCATGCTGTAGTTCGCTGTGGGGAGGGGGGCCAGGTCCTGAGGTCAGACACTGATGGCGCCCACACCCAGGGCCGGGTTAGAGGGCGGGACCAAGGCTGTGGTCTGGGTTTTGGGCGCTGGCCCTGTTCTGCCCAAGAGTCGCCCCGACTCGCCCCGGGGGCGGCAACCAGCACCCACTCCCTGCCCCGAGCGGCCGGCCTCACTGGGCTCCGGCGGCACATGCTGCGCCCTGAGCTGCCTGTCGGCTCTAATCTTCCTAAATCCTGATCGCTTTCAGCACTCTCTCCAAATTTCATTTTAAAAATCTCGTTTGAGTTGACGTGGCGAGTCC
>NW_011890050.1:3579-5844 GCF_000151845.1 Pteropus vampyrus
GTCTCGTCCCCGCACCCGCTCCGCCTCCGGCCCCGCCCTCGCTCCGCCTCCCGCCCCGCCCCCCGCCCCCCAGCACCCGGCCGCAGGCGGGGCACAGCGGAACTGAAGCTCGGCCACCGCCTCCAGAAAGTTAAGCCCTTCCCACGAGGGATCCGGCCCGCCAGCCCGGGTGCGCCGGAAGGTTGGGGCAGCGGGTCCCACGGAGGAGGAGGGCGGCCAGGGGCGCTGCGGCCTGGAGGGGCCGTCGGAAGCTAAGTGCTGCACCTCGATGTTGCGCAGAACGTCTGCGCCCCGAAGAGCCCGGCTCCGCCCGCGCCGGCCGCGCCCCACCCTCCCCTCCGCGCGGCCCGAGCGTTCCTGCCCTAGACGGTCCCTCCAGCTCGCCCTCCAGCGCTCCCTCGCGCCCTCCCTCCCTCCCTCGGGACCCCAGCTCGCAGGCGGAGCGAGGGCTCCACGCAGATCGGGAACGAACGAATGAACGCGAGGAAAGCGGGCGGGCAGGCAGGCTCGACCGCCGTGTCCAGCCCGGGGTCCCCGCTCCTGCCCCGCAGCCGTCCTGTCCGATACGGTGTGGATCCTGGGCCTTGCGTCGCAGCAAGTTTGCATGTTAGAGGCCGAGAAACCCGCCGCGTGGGAGCCACTTCATCTTCGCCCCTCCAAGCTGGCGGGCTCCGCGCTCTTGTTTTCTGATCCGCGAAGCGCTGCGCCCAGCCGCGGAGCGCAGCTGAAGGGCTGTTTGCTCCCTTCCCCACCCCGCCCTCCCCCTCCCCCCTCCCTCGTCCTCCCCTCCTCTCCTGGGGTCCGGCTGGGCCAGTGCTCCCCTCCCCTCCCCTCCGCTGCCCGCCCCGCCTGTAGGAGCAATGAGGTGGGGGAGGTTGGGCCACCAGGGAGTAGGGTGCCCTCCCCGCAGAGGCGCCCGGGAAGGACCCGGGCTCCCGGGCACCCCGTTCGGGTGTGGAGGCTCTTGTCCCCTAGGAGAAGGCAGGAGGGGTGTCCTGCTGCGGAGGCGGAGGCCCACCTTTGGGGGGCAGGACAGACAGGGTGCAGGGTGAGGGCGGAGCCCAGGGGGCCCTTCCGGCCCAGCCACCTCTCGCAGGCCGTCATTCATTCAACAGAGATTCGGTGCACACCGCTGTTAAAGAGCCTCGGGGGCCACACCCCCCTCCGTTTCTTCCGGGGAGGGCAGGGCCATGGGCAGGGCCAGGGCACCGTTCAAGTGTCCAGTGAGCGTACTGACAACCTGAACTTGGGGGTAGGGGGTAGGGGAGCCTCGTGAAGGGGATAGGAGCTGGGGGTCGGGATGAAAGATTTGGCTAGGAAAGCAGGGCGTGGGCATAAATCTAATGGGGCCGAGGTCTCGGGACGCACCCCATTTCCGGAGCCAGAAAACCAGCGTCCTGCAGTGCTGTAGCTTGAATAGCGTAGCCGCGTACTCTGGGGCCTGGCACCGTATCGGGCCCAGGGGCCGTGCTGTCGGTGGCTCTGGTGCCTCGCCCCATGCGTAGGCAGCCGCTGGCAGAGGGCCGTGTTTGGAGAGGGCCAGCCGCATCGACACCTGCAGGTGAGGCGGAAGCGCGGGACCGGGTGCGCCCCGCCTCCAGCACCTGCCCCGGCCAGCCCGGCCCCGCCCTCTCTGACTGAACAGGCTGCTGCACTGATTGGCCGACTCTTCTGTTCTCGGGGATGCGGAGCGGGGAGGCGTGGACCGCATCTGCAATCTCAGGGGCTGTTGGAGACCCGATGGGCCCTGCGGGTTGGCGAGCCCCCTCCGTCAGTCTCCCTCAGAGGGTGTCCGCTTTTGTGGAGCCGGGGAAGGAGGGTGGCCGCCCGGTCGGTGTGTCCTGAAGCGCAGCTCCTGAGGGCAGCCCCGGCACTGCGCCAGGACGCGGAGGGCCGCAGAGGGCGGGAAGGGCCGAGCACGGCGGAGCTGGTGGGCGCTGCGGCTGGTGGAGCAGCGGCCAGGCCAGTCCCCCAACCCCCCTTCTCCCCCCCTCTCCAGACCCCGGAAGGCCACGTGCTGCTGCCAGGCCCACTTGAGTGGGCACGTACTGTTCATGGAGCAGGCAGCAGAGTGGCAGGGAGTGCAGGTGGTCTGGGAGGGGATATCCAAGTGGGTTGGGGGGGGGGGGGGAGAGGCACCTCCAGGGGTGAAACCAGGGAACACTGGCCTGAGACGGGAGTGCTGGGTTCCAGTCGCAGCTCTGCTCCTCGGGCGCTGGGTGACTTTGGGCAAGTTATGTGACCTTTCCACCCGCATTTTCCCAG
>NW_011890050.1:5894-6627 GCF_000151845.1 Pteropus vampyrus
GCCCACCACTCCTGCCTGTGCCCAGTCACCACCCTGCCTCCCACCCCAGCGGGCTCGTCCTGGGGTCGGACAGGATAAAGCAGAGACAGGGCCAGTGCTCTCAGCTGAGGGTGGCTGGTGGCTGTGCCATTTCAGTACTTTTGAGGAAACAGAACAGTCTTAACTATCTACATTTCTAACTGGAGAGACTGGGCTGCAGGACTCAGGTGTGGGCAAGCTCTCCGGCTGTGTGGGTGGGACACCTGGTGGCGGCCAGGTGCCTCACCAGTTTATCAAGGGAGGCACAAGCTGTTAACTCCACAAGGTGCCCTGAAGTGATATTTTGGCAAAGAGCTGTCATCCGTCGTCGGGCTGGCAGAGTAGGAGCCGTGGGCTGCTCAGGGACAGTAGGCTCTGCTGATGCGCAGGGGGAGATCCCAGGTGTGTGGGAGGAGGACAGGTCACCAAAGGGCGGGCACCCGGCCCGCCTTCGCCGTGTCTCAGTGTGCCCTGGGCACAGCGCGACCGCAGCCCTCACCCTCCCAACTCTGGGGACGGGGGAGGGGAGTGGGCGTCGCCGGCTCTTCCCTGCTTCCAGCCTTCGCTCTGCCCCGTCCCTCCGCAGGGACCCCGCCCCCAAGCGCACCCACGCACCGCCGTCGGTCCCCGCCCCCATCCGGCCCTTCCCCCGGCCGGCCCCAGCAGATGCCACTTGTTGGCAGGTAACCAACCGCTCGCCCGGCCCGGCCCAAGG
>NW_011890050.1:7843-8334 GCF_000151845.1 Pteropus vampyrus
CAGAGAGGTGGCGGGAGCAGAAAGGGGCCTGAGGTGGCGGGAGTTGGGGACCGGTGGGCGGGGGTGGAGAATGGCCAGGGCCTCAGGAGGGCGCACGCGAAGGCCTGCAGCCCGGCGGTCGGGGTGAGCGGTCCGTGCAGCCACAGTGCCCCGTGGGCATGTGAGCGAGTGTGCGTGAGTGTGCATGGCCTGTGGCCGTGTGCCGGGGGTGCGGGTGTGGCCGGCAGGCCCAGGGCTTGTGGCCAGGGCTGGGGCCAGGGCTGGGGCCTTCTCAGCCTGCAAAGCCCCAAGGTGAGGACCTCGTGAGTATCTGTGTGACAGCTGGGAGAAGGTCCCCGGAGTGAAGCGAGCATTCCCAACCTGAGCGTGCCAGAATTTGGGAGGACTGCCTGACCTGGGCCAGGAGGCCACCGGGCATGGCTGGACTCCCCCCCGGGTCCCCGCTTTATCCGCCCAGTGGGAACAGGGCGTACCTCCTCACCGCCGGGATG
>NW_011890050.1:8384-9511 GCF_000151845.1 Pteropus vampyrus
AGAGTAAAGGCTGTGCTTATGCATCAAAACACCAAAAATGACCAGTAACTCTCATGATAAATGAATTTTTCACTCTCAGCCGGCAACGCCACGTCAGGATCTGGTCCCCGTTCGTCGCTTGGGGGGCTGGTGTGCTTTGCCCCCTCCCTGGAAAGGCCGTGGGGGGTGGGGGGCGCCGCACCTCCAGACCTAGAGGGAAGAGGGGTCTGTGGCAACTAGGAGACTCCAAAGTCAAGCAAATAAAATAACTTGAGGAAAAACGACAATATCAGGAAACCTGTGTCTGTTCTAAGAAAAGTCTTTTTTTTTTTTTCACAGTATAATGACTCACTTATACAGAGGAAGTGAGTTCTGTTGAAAAATACTTGAAATATTCTCTCAGGGGGAGAAAACAATTCTTCACCAGCCTGGCTGGCCCCGGAGTGGGGTGCCTTGCTCTCTGTCTGTCCCGAGCCAGCAGCGACAATTCCTCGTGGGGAAGCAGGGCGGAGTGCCTGCTGGGAAGGAGGGAGGGGGCTGATCACCAGGGGGGCGCCACGTGCCCCAGGCCAGGGGGACCTCGGCAGAGGCGGGTGGAAGCTGGCTGGTGCCCGTCCGCCGGAGTATGTCCAAGTCTCTCAGACAAACCCCCTTAGAAGACCCCGTGCTCCTCGCCTGTCCTGGGCAGAGGGGGACGAGATGCCCACCCTCCCCCAGGGAGCAGCCAATCCCTGTGAGAAGCAGGCAGGTTGGGGGGTCCCCTTGGCCCAGCGTTTTAGGGAGAAGCAGCCCTCATGGCGCAGACCCACACAGCGGGAGGGGCAGGCCCTGGGCACGTCCGGGCAAACCTCACTGTGCCTCACTCCTGAGCAGTCTGATGCACCCGAACCCCTGAGCTGTCTGAGCACGTCCCGAGGGGCCTATGGCGGCTGGTACTTCGGGCCCCGTGTGCGGGGTGGGCGGGAGGGGAGAACACGCCACCCATCCCTTGCGATGCAAGTCGACCCGTGGGGCTCAGGTCTCGGTAGACGTGGCTCCCGGTGCCCCGCCTCGTGTTCCCCGGCCCCCCTGGAGTCAGGGAGCGTTCCTGGATCTACTTTGGGAGGTGAAGGCCACAAATGAGGTGCTAGAAACAAGCGGGGCCCCCG
>NW_011890050.1:9561-9882 GCF_000151845.1 Pteropus vampyrus
AGGCCACGGTCCCCGACACACAACGTGGTGGCCTACGCCCCGCCTCCCCCGACTCGGCCCAGCAGAGAGGCCCATGTGGAGGCCCCAAGCCCGACCGCCGCTGACACACCAGCCTCCTCCTGAGTCCGGGCACCACACTGGGGTGAGAGGCATTGCTGGCCACAGAGCCCACGCCTGCCTCTGCACAGGTGGGCGTCCCCACCATCGGGAGCCGGACCTCCATAAACTCTGGGGGGCTCTCTTTTTTGCCTCCTTCTGACTGGGGACCGACTTTGATCTGCCATGTGCGTGCGCAGACGTCGGTGTGTTCGCCGCCCTCCA
>NW_011890050.1:11561-12725 GCF_000151845.1 Pteropus vampyrus
CGAACATCCAGAAGAAGGGCCGCGGGCCGCCCGGCCTGGCGTACTGCAGCACGCGGTGGAACTGGAACAGGTACCACCCTGGGGCCGCCCAGGTGCGTCTGGCCCTGCCCGCCCGAGCCGCAGGGCGCGGGGGGCTCTCGGGGGGTGACCTCGGAGGGACCAGGCTCCACGTGGCCCCCGCCTGCTCCCCAGGCAGTCTGCGTCACGGGACATGCGTCCGACCCCGCCACACGGCCCTCCCTGAGGGCGGACAGCTTGCGGAGGCCCGCGATGCCTCGGCCAAGCTTTGAAAGTGTGGACACCGTGCGTTTCCCGCCCTCTCTGGGCGGGCTGGGCTTGGGGTGCAGAGGGCTGGCGGGGTCAGAGGGCTGGGGTGACAGTGCTCTCTTACCCGGGGGACGGTCGCAGGCCTGGCCGAAGGGGGGCGTGGCGCCGTACACGAGGTCGAACGGGCCCCACTGTTCCACCTGCAGGACGGGGGACACTGGAGGACACGTGTGGCGTTGGGCGGGCAGCAGGCGGCTGGCGGCCTCAGGCTAGCCACCGGCTCAGCCAAGGCCCCCACAGGACCCGGGATTGGGGCAGGAATCCCACTGTCCTCCCCAGGCCTCGGGGACACTCGGAGTTGGCTGTCCTCGCTGGGGGTCCCAGGTGACTCCCTGTGGCAGGGGCCCCCTCCCAGAGCTGCTGGGGGGTATGGGCATGCACCAGCCCCCGGGGCCATGTGGACTTCACGGTGGCCGGACCGTACGAAGCGCCTCCGGCACGGAGCTGGCAGCCGGGGGCTAGGAGCTTGGCCACAGCGACGCTGCACGCTTCAGAGCGTGACAGCGCCCACATGGCGGCCAGCGCCGGCCGGTCACCGCACGGCTGGCCGAGCTGCAGGACGAGACGCCACCACTCACAGGACTCCGGCCAGACAAGGAGCAGAGCTGTGGGGCCCCGGCCGGCACCCGAGGGTGGCAGAGCACGCCCTCCGCCTCGGCCCTCTCTCTGCTGCCCCCTCCGCGGCCAGAGCTCCCACACCCCAGACCCTCCGCCTGAGATGGCCGTGCGCTGTCCCGGCATCGGGATATCCCGAGGCCACCAGAAGGGGCCCCCTGTCCTTCCTCCTCTCTGTCATGAGGGGCTCGAGGCCGCGCCGGGTGCTGGTGAGTCATTCGT
>NW_011890051.1:0-907 GCF_000151845.1 Pteropus vampyrus
GTGCTGGCCCTCCAGGAGTAGTTTCCCTGTGGCAGCTGACACAGTGGCCAGAGTAGGCCACCCCTAAGGGGCATGATGGACTCAGGGGACAGTGACGACACAGACTCCATTGAGTCAGGGCCACTCCTGACCCCTGATTCCCAGCACGCCCTCCCTGCATAAGGATGACTTCCTGTGAGGGTTAGTCAGCTCTGTGGGTGTCCCCAGGTGGGGGACCTCAGACGGCACAGTTAGCGTGTCCCCCCACCACCCAATGCTCCTCTTTGGGAGTGAGGAGCAGCTTCTCTTGGGCCTTCCGGACACTCCCTGTGTCCTGTACAGGAAGCCTTCCCTTTCACTGCCACTCCGCCCCACAGCTCCCTGCGTGCCACAGGTGGCCACCTGGAAGAGGCATCCTCAGCAGCTGGGGCCACACAACAAAGGAGGCAGCCTCCCGGGGAGCAGGAGTCCCAGGACAGACTTTGTGGCTTCTCCGCTCCCTCGCTCCTCGTCCCACATGCTGCTCCAGCCTCTGCATTTCCTAATTACCTTCTCAGCAGCCGCGCTCTGGTTCTAAGACCGTCAGCACTCACGGGGTGGGCTGCTAGGAGGAGGTGGTCATTGAGCTGGATCCTAGGGTGCAAGAAGATCCGTCTGTGACTCTAGAAATTTCCAAGAGTTTCTCGGAGGCTTCCTGAGGCTGAGGCTGTGAGTCGAAGCAGCCTGGCCCTTCGTTTCCCTACCTCGCTCTCACCCACAGATTCTCTTCGGGCACCAGGGGGAGTGGGGGGTGGGGGGGTGTTTGACCAGTAAGAAGAAGGCAGGACTAGATTGAAGAGTTCTCTGTCTGTTGGACAAAGAATTTTGTCTTCCTGGGAGGATCTTCAGGTCCAGGCCGCTGACTGGCGACTCAGCAGGAGGATTTAGA